>NC_134486.1:317397760-317460260 GCF_040206685.1 Ascaphus truei
CTGTGTGTCTCTCTCTCTCTCTCTCTCTCTCTCTGTGTTTCTCTTTGTCTCTCTCTGTATCTCTCTGTCTCTCTCTGTCTCTCTCTGTCTCTCTCTGTCTCTCTCTGTCTCTCTCTGTCTCTCTCTTTCTCTCTCTTTCTCTCTCTGTCTCTCTCTGTCTCTCTCTGTCTCTCTCTGTCTCTCTCTGTCTCTCTCTGTCTCTCTCTGTCTCTCTCTCTCATTCCTCGCGTGTTTTGCTATGCCATGCTCCTGTCACCTCTGAGTGCCAGGCTGTCTCTTAAACCATCTCACTATCACTTGGGCTGTCTCTCTGTTCCAGGAATTACTTTCTCTGTGACTTTCAAACTATTCCAACATTCCCTCCCATCCCATATCTCCTGTCAATGTATTGCCAGGCAGACTTCGAACAGCATCTCCCATTCCCTATCGCACCATGTGATAAGTGGAGCAGACCAACTCTGCAATGTTCACAATATACAGTACACACATTTGTAGCAGGGGCTACATATGTATTTTTTACTTAAAACGCTTAAAAAGCTGATAAATGTCTTTTCACATCCATTGAATGAACATGCACAATACTGGTAGTGTACACGTCCAGTTAATAATTTTCCTACATGACATTGGTTCAGTTTAATAGAGTATTATCATATCTGAAAAAGGAAATCTATTAGTACTGCAGTAGCACTTATTTAAATATGTTTGGTATGCATTCTTGGGAATGTGACAACAGTGTTTTTTAAATCCCAGTTGGTCTGTTTTTAGAAGCCATTACCATGCTTATAATATTATCCAAATATTCAGTTTGGATATAAACTAAACAATTTACAAAATACCCTAGGATTAAGACTTTGAAACTTTGAGAGTCTAATTTATCAAGTAACATTGCTGCAGAGCTTTTCCAAACAATCCTGAAAATAAGGGTTTAAGCATTTTAATTACTTTGTAACTTATTCCAATATTTGCAGCAGGAAATTGTATCCAGCGCTGTAACTTCAACTAAAGAAATTGAATGCTAATTTATTCACAGAGATCACAAAGGAAACATGTTGTTCAAAGTTTGTGGGATGTACAAAATAGCATAGGAGAACATCAATAGTTGGCACTGGGAATTATGGTAAAATCAGAGTTCGTATTAATTTGAATTGTACATCAAATGCAATCTGCAGCGTTGAAATGCCGGATTTTGTAACTACAATCCTGATCGAGATGCACAATGCAAAACGTCAAGAGATCTAAAATAAAATTGTAACTGCATTATGTGATTTTGAGAACCTAACAGAGAAAAATAATTTAAAAACATGATTGGTTTAGACACAAAAACCATGGGAAGTAGTAAAAAAAAATAACGGAAATTATTGAGGGTCATATTTTTCGCAGAAAGCAGAGAAAACGAGCAGAAAAGTTGTGGCAAAATGTAATTCTCGAACTATGGAAGGAAAATAATTCCCTTAGGCTGCGCTTATAGTGCTGGCGACAGCGACAGCGTCACGACGCCGCATCAAAACAAATGCATTGCCGCCGTCGCGTGCACTTATAGTAAGCCTGACGGAGCAACGGCGCGGCGGCTTGCTCGCAATCGCTGGAAGTCATCTCAATTTGATTTTTCCGGCGACCGCAGCCTGACGTCACCATCGCCGGCACTATAAGCGCGGCCGTATTTAGAACCTTTATTTAATGTATTTTTAATAAAAGTTCATTTTTACTTTGCCGGGGTTTCTTGAGTGCAGCCACAAGGGAATTATTTTCCTTCCATAGTACTTTCAAACCCAATTCCTGGCTAGCACCATCCCTTCGGTTCTAAATTGATCATTAATTCTACACCCTAATTGTAGAGCAGGAGTCGTCAACCCTCCTGGGTTTTTCTTTCCAAAATACAATTCTCTCAAGGTTGCTTCAGGTTATCTGTGAGGTTTTTTTTTTAATATTTTTTTTAAATATTTTTTTTAAATATTAAAATAATATAATGGCAAATAATCAATCAATACAAGTAAACCCAAATATAATTCCAAAGACTATAACACAACAAATGTAATACATATGCTTTTGCATGCTGGCAAACTTTGTGGTTGAATTAACCAGAAATTATTCCAAACTTCTTTTGAAATAGTGATATTAACCATTGTCCCCATTTGTTTAGAGAAATTAAAGACTGGAAGTGCAAGTCTTCTGCAACAAGTTTATAGTCCTAGTAACATTATATTCCTCTGTACAGGCATACCTCGGTTTAAGGACACTCACTTTAAGTACACTCGCGAGTAAGTACATCTCGCTCAATAGGCAAACGGCAGCTCACGCATGCGCCTGTCAGCACGTCCTGAACAGCAATACCGGCTCCCTACCTGTACCGAAGCTGTGCGCAAGCAGGGAGACTATAGAGCCTGTTACAAATGCGTTATTTACATCAGTTATGCTTGTATATGACGATTGCAGTACAGTACATGCATCGATAAGTGGGGAAAAGGCAGTGCTTCACTTTAAGTACATTTTCGCTTTATATACATGCTCCGGTCCCATTGCATACGTTAATGCGGGGTATGCCTGTATATCAGGTTAAGGATCTCTTATTCATGAAAAAATGTGTTTGTAGATAAAACATTATAATATTAAAAATCTACACCTTCAAAATGTACCACAGCTCCATGTAATTCTCAACACCTATGAAACCATCTGTCTTAAAAATTTGACAGGTGTGAGGAACTGGGAAATCTGGGAATAGCATTTTGGGTCTTCTGCAGGTCGGCACCGCTCAGAGTACCATGGTCCAACATGCAGCTTGGCACACTTGTAAACATAAGTGACTATAAAGTAAAATCAAACAAACAAAAAAAACGTAGAAAATACCAATTTATTTATTTATTGTTACTAAACCTATCTAAAGGAAAATAATTGATGGTAAAATGCTACTGAAGTAGTTGTCTTTTTTATATGGCTATCAACAAAAGCATAATGACATCCGTTTATTTGGATCTGTTACTTAGGGGTAAATTCTATATATGTCAAACAGCCGTTTGAGTTGTTTTTGTTCAAATTTCGGCCGAAAACTGCCACTGGCATATACAGAATTTACCCCTTAAAGTATAATGCTCATTTACACCATTAACTACACGTAGATCAAAATGAATCTATTAGAGAATTTCCACCTAAGTAATGTCATCTATGTTTGTCTCCACAATCTTCTTGGATTGATTACATATTCAACGGGACCCCATTTATAAACATCCAGTATAATTGAAGATCTTTTGAGTAAGAAATCTAATTAGGATGTATGACAATGTATTCTTGAAATGTATTATTTTTTTACTCTGTAATGCCATTTTGTTCACAGATGATAATTTTTAGCTGAACATTGCGTGACAGAGATTGATGCACCAATAGAAGGATGAGGATCCAGTAATGGAATGAGTAGTCAATGAAATAATCAAGTATTCTACTTTAATATTTAATTAAATTTAATATACCAATCATATATAATGGTACTGCATGCAGTAAAGTCCTTCTGGGTACGTCTATATAAAAAAAATATGAATGCTGAAAATGGTTTTATCAATGCTAGACTCAGGAAGGGCTCTATTTTCCCAGAATGGGACGTATGGTCCCATGCACATTTAAAGATGGAGCGTCGGCTGCGCAGTACATCTGAGCGAGGACAGGACCTCTGAGCGCAGATCTCAGTGGCAGCGGGGATTGGTACGGACACCTAAATGGGGATCAAAGCGGACATCTGAGCAGGGTTCGAGATCGGAGCTGCAACATATCAAGTGGTTAGGTGTCCTGGCAGTGAGTTGTTTTGGTGGCGGATGTTTGGTCATGGCCAAGCGTCCTAGACCATGTCTTTTCTCCCTAGGATATGTACTTTCCTCTTATTGGTTTGATTTCCTTGTAAATGCTTTGTCTGCTTTTCCTATAAAATCTAATTCAACATTATGGCTCTATATAATACAAGAACAGATTATACTTATTGTGGGGGGAAAAAGTTATTCAACAAGGTGGTGCAATAAGTCATAATGTAGTTTCATACAGTATGGCTTTATCAGTTTGGCTATTGCATTAAATAAAGTGGGGGAAGCAAATGTCACTGAGTTGAAGCAGTTCTATATGGAGTAATGGGTCAAAATTCTTCAAAACTGATGTGAGAGACTAACCAGCAGTTACAGGAAATGCAAGTTATTGCTGCTCTAGGAGTACTGAATCTAAAAGTTCACATACTTTTTCACACAAGGATATTAAATGCTTAATCATTTGTAGATAAATAAATGTTGAAAAGGTATAACGTTTTTGTATTTCACAATAAATGTATAAATGTATTTTATATATGTAGCCAAGGTCTCTCCGGTCCCCCTGTCTCCTGGATTCTTTCCCCTTGATGTGTGTGCTGCTGCGGGGGCGAGCGTGTCGCCGGGGCTCCCGGCAACATCAGTGGCAGGGCGTCTCCATCTTTACTGTGTCCACGCAGGCGCAGAGACTCGCGCAAGCGCAGAAGTGATGCGGCGGCCATCTTGCATTTGGGGTTAGGCTCGCGCGTGCGCAGATGTGATGCGGTGGCCATTACAGGGAGTGAGAAGAGGCGCTCCATAGTCAGGGACATCCCCCAGTTCGCACATGCGCAGTTAGCAGCGGCGGCGGCCATTGCACAGCGCGCACGCGGCCCCAATGTTAAAGAGGGCCATAAAGGACTACAACATCCAGCAGCCTCTGGGGACTGCCCTATGATCCCTGTCACATACAGCCAGACAGCCAGTAGAGTTTGCAGCTTCTCCTGCTGGAGAAAGATACAATGTTGCGCACAGACCATGTGAGTCAGTAGGAGCTGGGACACAGAGAGGGGAGCGTATGTTTGTGCAGGAAGGAAAGTAGCCTTCTGCACTAGGCCAGAAGTTTCCCCCAGGCCCCAGCTAGGCCCTACTCACCTCAGCTTGTGGTTTGCTGCAGGGACTCCCCTTAGGATAGGGACAGGGTCCTGTAGAACCAGCATAGTGAGGGTTAAAGCCAGGAAGCGTTACATCCTGGCCCTTGATGGCAAGAGTGAATCACTCTCTGCGGCTGCAGAGATAAGAGACTGTCTAAAGGTGGATCACTCCATGCGGGAGCCACCCACCGTTGAGAAAAAGGCAGGGACGTCTTGGATCATCTCCTGAAGCAAGGGATTCCAAGCAAGCATCTGAGCGTCCGGGTGTGGACATACCCGGCAGGTATCTGCATCATACACCAAGTGCACCAACCTCATCTCATCTAGTGGGCAGCGCTGTCTCACACTGGGGTGGGAGGGGACTTTCGGGACACTTGGGACTTTGATATATGGCATGGGGTTATCACCCATGAGGAGCAGTGTTACAGGGTGACACTGAAGTACTGCTGATGACGTGATGTGATGTTATGGTTATGTTTCAAATACAGTCAACTGTTCTTATATATACTTCGGTGTATGTGCTTACTGTGTATGTGGGTCCTGTGTAGGGAGATTTCAAACAATCCAGGAGGAGCATATATGGGATAAAGAGAAAGAAAAAATACACAATTTAAGTGCAGATGTATGGACAATGAGGTCTAGTATATGATGTAATCTTGGCTCGGATGTTCAGCCTACTCACAAGATGTAGATGAATAGAGTGCAATTAGCAGATAGGGCTGCTACCCGTGTGGAATAAGTGCAGTTTGGATCTCCCTCAAAGGCACATTCAACGGTAGGATGGTATATATGAAAGAGATGAGAAAGCACTACATAGCGCGATCAGGCTGATTCATATAAACTTTATAAAAAACGATATAAAAGTGCGCACTTACAATGTGCAAGATTAAAATAAGCATTTGTCACATATTTTGTGAAAATCGAAGGGTCACCGCAGATCTCACCGCCTCCCCTGGATCCTCCGAGTTTCCCTCGCCTGCAATCTGCTGTCGGAACTCGTCTCGCTGCGCCCGTCAGAGCGTGTGACGTCACGGCTGCTCGGCTGGTGGACTACGGATCGCCCTCAGGACCAAAAGGTATCACTCTACGTGTTTTGCCCAGTCTAGATAGACTGTATCCGGCTTCGTCGACTGTAAGCCGGATACAGTCTATCTAGACTGGGCGAAACCGTGATACCTTTTGGTCCTGAGGGCGATCTGTAGTCCACCAGCCGAGCAGCCGTGACGTCACACGCTCTGACGGGCGCAGCGAGACGAGTTCCGACAGCAGATTGCAAGCGAGGGAAACTCGGAGGATCCAGGGGAGGTGGTGAGATCTGCGGTGACCCTTCGATTTTCACAAAATATGTGACAAATGCTTATTTTAATCTTGCACATTGTAAGTGCGCACTTTTATATCGTTTTTTTTATAAAATTTATATGTATCAGCCTGATCGCGCTATGTAGTGCTTTCTCATCTCTTTCATATATACCATCCTACCATTGAATGTGCCTTTGATGGAGATCCAAACTGCACTTATTCCACACGGGTAGCAGCCCTATCTGCTAATTGCACTCTATTCATCTACATCTTGTGATTAGGCTGAACATCCGAGCCAAGATTACATCATATACTAGACCTCATTGTCCATACATCTGCACTTAAATTGTGTATTTTTTCTTTCTCTTTATCCCATTTATGCTCCTCCCGGATTGTTTGAAATCTGTCATACTTCTTGGAACCCGTGAAACAGGTCCCACCAGAGGGTTTGAGCTGGGTTATTATATTACATTTGCACTTATTAATTTGCACTTATCACTTTTAATTTCACTTTTATTTTCACATTTATCATTTTATATATTATTTTATATACTTGATTAAGGCTAAGGCCCCGCTCCCAGAGTCAGCGCGCCCGCACTGCAGACAGGCGGGGTGCTGACATACACAGACCGCGATATGCGGTCTGTAGGGAGCGGGAGGTGGGCGGGAGTGGGAGGATTGACAGGGGGGGGCGTGGCTTGAGCAGAAGGACCCGCTACTCTCCCCCCCCCCTCCCTCCATGGCTCGGCCTGGAGCTGCTGATTGAAGGTAAGCAACACACACACGCAGGCACACACACACACACGCAGGCACTCATACACACACACATGCAGGCACACACACACGCGCACACACACACAGACAGACAGAGGCTGGCACTCACACACTCAGGCACACACACACACACGCAGGCACACATACACACACACACACACGCAGGCACTCATACACACACACAGACAGACAGACAGAGGCAGGCACTCACGCACTCAGGCACACACACACACACACAGACAGGCACGCACTCAGACACACACACAGACAGGTAATCACGCTGCTTAACCCCCACACTCCTCCCCGCTCCCCGAAGCCTCTCCTCCTCCCGAAACCTCCCCTCCCCTCCCCATTGGCTCACAGCCACACCACGTGACGCGTCAACGCTAGGGAACACCATTTTCTTGTGTCCCATAGCGGCTGACGCGCCACAGCGTGTAGTGCGCTGTGCCGCCAGGGGGGACTGGGACCGGCTTGGGAGGATTCCCCTGCTGGTGGGGAACTCGCGTGTGGCCACCCGCGCCACCGAGCACAGCGGGACCGAGGCCTAACTTGTTATCACTTTGAAGTTGTTTGTGCCTTTTTTCACTATTTTTCACAATACATTGGTTCTGTGTAGGGAACATTCTACACTCCTAGAATCCTACACAGGTGGAGGCGCTGTAAGTAAGATCGTTCCAGAGGATTCATCCCAGGCTCTCACTGGCGGAGGCTCAGGCCTCCTGTGAGCCTAACAGGTATATTGCACCACACCTGGTAACATATAGGTTCCCCCTCACATGCACTCTATCAGCGATTGGGGGTGGGGGAATACTCGTTACATATATATTATATTTTTAAATGCATATATTTTCATATTTGGCAGAATGATTGCATCCTTTTTTCAGAATGCTTTTCTGTGTGGCACTTGTTTGCATATATATTGTGAATCGACCGTCACGCCACAAGATCTTGTGTCCCATATTAAGGCAGGAAATTCTGTATCTATTTACACAGGTTTATTTACAGGGGTTAAGTGACATAATAATAGGCCCACCATTCCTTTAAGGAAAAACAAATCAAAAAAATAAAGCCTACTCCTATCAGGAGATCTAAACATCAGCTCCCTCTCCAATTGTCGCTGGCCAACTAAACTGGCTCATAAATTTTAATAACCCATCTGGTTAGCAACAATATCAATAGTCCTTAGGCACCCAAATATACATTATTTAGTCCTTATTTAGTCCTTATCTGTTTTGGCGCTGAAGGGGAATGCCTCCCAGGAGAGTTCAGGAAATCCCTCTGGATCCAATGTCCTGGACAGGACAGCCCTGCTTCCACAGCAAACTCACATCCTTGTTTCTTCCTGGATGTGCCACTCAGGCAAGTCAAGCAGGCTTTGCAACCAACGTCCAGCAAGCCTAGGGGACTGTGCCAGCCAGCTGTCTCTTAGCTGGGAAGAAATCGCTCTCCCCCCGGCCCCCCTTCTCTGGGGAAAGCAGTCTCTCTGTGTGTAGCTCCCTGTCTTTTACACTCCTGCTCACACAGGAGACCAGGCTGATTAATTGATTTGCTGCACCTGCAACAAGACTCACCAGGGAAGATTAACTCACTGTAGGAGGGAAAGCACACTAGCTGCATCACTCCAGCCCATACAGAGACAGTGATTGTATCACAATATATATTATTTCTGTTGGTGCAGCTCGGACAAAACATTTACTCTTTCTTTGTGCTTCCAGTAGTGGTTAGCAGGGCTACAGACAGATGTCCCGGATCCCAGAACTAGAGTTATGACGGGATTCCTCCCCTCTCTCCCCGTGTCGGTGGTCTTGCAAGCCCCCTCATTTCACACATCGCCAACCCCCTCGATTTCACCCCTCTTCCCATGTATGTCTCTCCCCTCCGTCTTACTCCCTCCCTCATCCCCTTTCTCCTCTCACTCTCCCCCCTTCATCAATTACCCCACTCTCACTCAATCCCCTGCACCTCGCATATATTTCTCTCTCCTCCGTCTCACTCTAACTCTTTTCCTTACTCAATCCCTCATCCCCTCTCTCCTCTCACCCCTCCATCAATTACCCCACTTTCACTCAATCCCCCCCCCAACCTTGCATGTATTTCTCTCCCCTTCGTCTCACTCTTCCTCAATCCCTCATACCCTCTCTCCTCTTACTCTCCCGCCCTCCATCAATAACCCCACTCACTCAATCCCCCTCCTCACACCCATTTCTTCCCCCCTCTCCCTACACACACCATTCCCCCACAAAATACATACCAAAAAAGCCCACCCCCAATACAAAAAATCACCACCCCCAAATATAAACAACACCCCAATACATACCAAACTCCCCCAAATACATGCCAAACTCCCCCACCCCAAAATACAAACAAATCCCCCACCTCCAAAATACATACAAAAAAAACCACCCCAAACACACAGATCCTCCCACCCCCCCAAATACATAGACTCCCCACCCCCAAATACATACAAATACCCCCAAATTCATAGAAAAAAAACACACCCCCAAATACATAACAAAAATAAACTACACCCCCCAAACACATACGACCCCCCACCCCCAAATACATACAAATAAAACCTACCCCCCAATTACATACAAAACCTCCCCCCTACCCCATAAATACATACCAAAAAAATCCCCCAAATACATACAACCCCCACCCCCAATATATATACAAAAAACCCACCCCCCTTAATACACAAAAAAACACCCGCCAAATACATACAAAAGAAACCCCACTGATTAAATACAAACTTACTTACCTTGGGGATGGTCTAAGGCTTTTGCTGCCCTGGCTCTCCCCCCCCCCACCCCCACCCAACTTCTTTGCCCAGATTCCAGTCCTCTCATTGCCCCCGGCTCTCCACCAGCTGCGGGCCTCCCCACTATGCCCCACACCGAGCTTCTGATGCCGGCATGTGCCGGGCCTCTGTCTCATGCCGGTGCGAGCCAGAAGCAGAGACCAACTTGTTTCTGGAGCGCTGATGTCAGAGAGGCCCGGCGCACGAGGCTCAGTGTGGGACAGTCAGTGAGGGAGGCCCACAGCTGGCGGAGAGCCGGGCCTGGTGGCAACAAACAATAGGCAGCCGGACAAAGAAGTTGGGTCGGACCCAACTGCTTTTTCCGGTTGCCGAGCCCCACACAGCCACCGGGCCCAGGACACTTATCCCAGCTCTCCCACCCTGTTTGTGGCCCTGATGATTTGTATATTCTGTTTGTGTATTAAATAAAGTGACAAGAGCCTGGTCCAACATCACAATGTCACTGCTAGATGTGCATTCTAACATACATCAAATATAAATACCACTTGTGAGCACATTTGCATGTCTTGATAGGTCTGCAATCCTGTCTTTCCCCATGATCTATTAGAATACAATGCTTCCACTGCAGACAGGGATTCTGGGTAGTGACATGCAAATGAGCACACATAATATACAAAGATAGTCCCTTTAGTATGGAAATATCAAATGTCATGGGTGATGTCAAGAAAAATAATGATGAGCAATAGATCAATTTAATCCGATAATGCTAGATTCCCCCCTCCCCCCCCAAAGTCTCACAGTCACAGAGATAGGATAGGGTAATTGACATGTGCACAGAACTGACCTCTAGATACCTGTGAGGTTGAATAGTAGCACCTGGAGAAGGATAAGACAGAGTGAATATTCCAAAGGACAAAATGCATCAAACTCTATGTGATGAGTGATTCATTATAGTGGAACACTGCAGCTGAACAAAATGTGATTGAATATTCTTTACCAACACAAAGGAAGAAAAATCTCCCATATCAGTCAATTTGAGGTAATACATAGAGAATATAATGCATACATATAGAGAAAATAGAGTAGTCACAGGTACTCAAACGGTAGTCTCTCTATATATCATTATCACTTACAGTATCAAACAAACAAAAAAGGCAACAAAAATTGTTCAGAGAGTATCATTATATTTGGGTTAAGTAGATAATTGATTTCACAAGGGAACAAAAAAGTCATGAAGCATATACAGCACACCCTCCAACATTCTGCACATAAAAAAAGGTACCACTGAGGTTTCTGCTTCCTTCTGGATGGAGATACTTCCCAACAGGTTCAATGGATGCCCCCCAAACTATGCAGTTTACCACACACACAAACTTATGTTTAATTGTTACAGCTGGCCTTACAGGGCACAAAACATGCTGTATACTTGCTCAATAGGTACAGTTGGGGGGTATGTATACAGGCATATAGAAAATATTGTAAAAACAAAAATATTGTAAAAACAGCAAATCAGAAAAATCGCCCGAGTATAGAATAAAAAAGAAATAAAAACCTTCTTACCTAATATAGGGAAAAAATTGGGGCTTAAACGATAGACTCAATTTTCCAGGAAACAACCCAGCCCTATGTCAATAAGTAAAGTATAATAATACTTTTTGAACAATTTTTATTGCCTTCTGATTGAATATTCTTTACCAGAAATATAGTAATTAGTGTCTAATATTATACAGAACATTTGATGATAATCTCTTGCATTGGGTTTCCGGTAAAATAGTCATATGTTGTACACTCCGCTGCACACTAAAAAAAATTTAATAAAGTGAAACATCCAAAAGAAACTGGGACCTGAAGTAATGTTAAGGCTGAGTCACTACAACATTTCCTATTAAGCTGCAGGCACATTCAAATTTCATGTTTTTAATTAAAATCTGTTGCCAGAATATTTTAGGTTCCTAAATGTTTTGTTTCACAAATGCTTTCTTGGGGTTTCAGTCCTGCTGAAAGCTGACAGTGCCTGTTTTTTTTTTTGTCAGTCCTTTTCCACTTGGATACAAGTTAGACAAATTACTAGCAGCCACTTGAAAATAAATAAATAAATTAAAAAAGCAGGTGAAGGTAGACCTTGCCCTACTTACTCAATGGGGTAGCAGGTGCAGTACTAAAGAGATATTTGCAGAGGGAACACCAAGTGCCAGATTTCTGCCACGCTCTATAGTTCATTGTATGAAACATAAATCTCCCTGTTTTTAACTAGCACTGTGAGACTGTAAAATTGAACAAATCTAGGGTTGATTTTGTAGTTTAAGAGCTTGCTCATAACAAATGTTTCCTAGAAAATAAATGAAAAGAAACGTATATCAATTCCTACACGTAGCAAGTCACACAAGGATGTGAAGCACTCTCTCACGGCAGAATACAATACGGAGAACAAAACCAATGCAATCATTTCCTTATTTTTAGCACCATTTTGCTGAACTGAGTTTAGTGCTGGAAGTGCATACTATACATACAGTATAAGAAGCAATTGCCCCAAGCTTTACTTATTTAGGGGTCTTGTTTTGGTCTAATTAAAAAAATAAAAAATGAATGGTGTATTTTCAACATAAACTTTTGTAGCACTGTTCCCCCTCTCCCACCTCCCCCCCACCCCCCACCCGCCAGTGGGAGATACACAGCCTATGCTACCTAGTGTGTGGTGCAAATACCTGTTAGGGTCAGGAGAGCTGTGTCTGATCTGCGATGGTGGGAGATCAGGACAGGCCTAGATTCTTCTCTGAGCTCTTTTCATGGTACTTAGCACCTCCAGCAGTAGTGGGCTCCAGGGTGTTCAGAGTTCAGCCCCCACTATTGCACTCTTTCTCCCTCTGCCCAAGGACTGATACTCAGACAGAGGTATATTATGAACAAGGTCTTTATTGGTGACATCCACTGCAGATCTTCTTACAGCGATGAAATGTCTCAGAGGCTCCATACCTCTGGATGGTGCTTTGCCCCTGGTAGTATAGGGCATATTTGGCTGAATCAGATGTTCCCCCAGCCCAAAGGTTGGGGGTAAGCACGCTCATCCCGCCATGGGAGAGTCTCACAGCTCTACTGCTTCCTCTCTCCTCCAGAGCAGTAACAGGACTGACACTAAATTTGGCACTCCCCTAATTAGGAACAGAAGGGACGGGCACATGGTCTATACCTATCCCTGATAGGCTTACACAGGCCATGAGTCACCACCTTACTTCTGTCCATCATAGAGGAGCATGGTTGGGGGTCACAAGCCCATAAGATGAACCACTTACAGCCTGTAGCTAGCAGGACTTACATAACAGGTCGGGGAAAGATATGCAGAAAGACATACCCTTTTACACTTAATTCTCACCTTCCTTGTTTGAGCCAGTAGCAGAACGACCTATACTGGGGAGGTGAAGTTGTATATGCTTTTCACGTGATCTAAAATTCTGCATAGATTTTTTGGTGTAATAATAATAAACTTTATTTCATATAGCACTTTTCTCCCAATGGGACTCAAAGCGCTTCACAATTACAGTATAGTTCGTATATATATATATATATATATATATATATATATATATATATATATATATATAGATAGATAGATAGATAGATAGATAGATAGATAGATAGATAGATAGATAGATAGATAGATAGATAGATATTGCAGTTCGCAAGGATTTTTTACAGACACAGTCCCTGCCCAGATGAGTTTATAATCTATTTTTTTTTTGTGCCTGAGATACAGGGAGATAAAGAGACTTGTCCAAGGTCACAAGGTCACCAGGAATTCAAGCAGATTCCACTGATTCAAACTCAGTGTCGTTCTTTAGTCAGTGTCTTTACTCACTGAGCCACTCCTTCTTACTAGTAGTTGTAAAACATTCTGAGGCATCTTAATAAAATGTATATATACATATATATACAACCTTATATGGTACTATTTATGTTCTTTAAGTACCCTACAACACAAATTAAATTCCTTTGTATCTGCATTCATCTTGGGGAAATGTGGTCTCATAAACCACTATTATCCACCTTGCTCAATTACCATCTCCTAGCCTAGATTGAATCAGGGCAGCAGCACCCGCAGGGTGAAAACAGTTTCCCTGGAAACATGACACAAAACTCTAATCCAATTCACAAGGAAGGCATACCTAGCATATCCACACACGTACTTAGTCATTCCTTTGTTTGTAATACATTTCTTTGTCAACCTTCTCTGTATTAAATTGGAACCCCTGCTGAATTCACATGGCACCTTCCTGAAAACCATCTGTCCTGAGCTTGTTCTGCATTTCTCTGAAAATAAGTATGGCACACTCTACTTTAAAATTGTCAAACTTGTATCAAAGTGATCCAAAGAAATGTTATTGGTACATCTAGAATTGTATTACCTTGATTAATTTAGTCTGTATATATTTGCAAAAAAATATTAAAATTAATTGAATGTAATAATTTTGCCATATATATGAGGCTCTTTAAACTTCAATTTAAAGATTGAACTGGGACACTATATTAAGAAATAGTCATTGCCATGTGCATGTGAGAGCACTGTGTTTAAGAGCCATTGTTACAGCAAAGGCGTAAAACAACATACTGTAAGTTGTAGATGGTGTCTCATAAATCAAATACATAAATAAATGCTCTGCTTTCACATCAGCCCTTGATACAGTATATTGCTGGATACAGCACAAAATAGCATTCAAGGTCATACAAAGTGAAGAAACAGAGGTGAACTTAATAAGGATTCAATCAACCATATTTTATAGGTCATACGGTTACCAACACATTACAGTAAAAACTCTTTTTGCCAATAGTACTGTGCTGTTTTTTCCATACTCTTGGATTTTTGAAAATGGTGTGGATGGGTTTTAAAAGAAACAGATAAGATATACTCATGGAAGAAAGAAATTAAGGGATTGGTATTTCTGAAAATACAGATGTAGTAAGCCTGTCTTGTGTGACACTGCCAAGCGCGGTCATGTGACTGAGGCATAGGATTAAGGCGGTGGGGTCATATTCAGAGTATGGACCGGTGCGGCAGACTTGCTTGTTCGTCTGCAGTGTGGAGGAAAGCCAGTCTCACTACATCTGTAATTTGGGACCCGAGCTGTATAAAAATTAGTGAAATCAGAGGTTGAGTTCAAGGATGGTTCTAATGCAGGGGTGGGCAAAGTGAGGACCGGGGGCCACATCCGGCCCACTGGATGGTTGCCTGTTGCTCCCCGGTCCCTACCTGTGGTGCAGGCGACAGAAACCATGTCAGTGTCGGCACAGTGGCAGAGAGGAGACAGCAGCTCTATGGCAGAGGAGGCCACAGCACAGAAGTTAGGACCAACGGAAACTCGGGACCAACTAACATAATCATCGGCTGAATGGGCTCCAGCCGTACTGCCATCTCCCTCTGCCACTGTGCTGCCTCTGAAAAGGCTTCCGTCACCTGCACCACAGGTAGGGACCAGGGGAGAGAGGACAGTGAGGAAAAAAGAGGGTGAGTGAGGTGAGAGAGGAAGGGGAGTGAGAGAGGAAGGAGAAGGCCAGAGGAAGGAAAAGGTAAGTTGGAGGGAGGGGGAGAATTAAAAGTGAAGGGGGGAGGTTAAGTGAGGAGGCAGAGAGTGACGGTTGTAGGGGAGATGCAAGTGGGAAGTAGTTGATGAAGAGGGTTTTTTTAGCAAGTTTCACGGCCCACATACTTAATGTAAATTTAGCACTAAGTTCTTACCAAAGCTTGTCAAGGGGCCCTCTGTCCAAAATAAATCACCCACCCCTGTTCTAGTCTCTGTGTCAAATATGTTAACACATTACATGACATCTAGAACAGCATAACCAGACACCGATGCATACATTCAAAAATTGGTTAAGTAAAGTTAAACTGAGGATAAGAAATGTGGGTGTGTCTTATGTTGATAAAGGTGATTTATGCACTTCAGGGTTCTCTATTGAAATTAACTTACTTAAATGACTTCACTCTATTCAACAGTAACTTCCCTTTACTTCCCAGATCTCATCAAAATGTTCTGATAAAATACAGAATATAAGGGCCTGTGTTCTATTTCTTAGAGACTTCGAGATAAACCTGAAAACCCACTTTTTAAATGAAGCATCACAATAGGCTGGACTCATGGCTATTGACCAACAGTCACTCCTGCCAAGCACTGCCATCTTCTGCACTTATTCCCTCACCTGATGTCTCTTAAGTTTCCCAACATACTACTTAGATTGTAAGCTCCCCGGGGCAGGGATTTCCTTTCCTATTGTCTGACTTTGTTGCTCTTATTCCATTATAATTCCCTGTACTCTGTTGTTTTTGTAAAGGACTGAATACACTGTTGGCTCTATATAAATAAATATATACATACATACATTCTCAGAAATAGAAGTCATAAGTAGCTAGTTATTTTCCTTTCAGTCTTAACTTAATATAGCAAATACTACACATACTGTAGGCCCTATATTGAATACAATGAGAAGTGTGGTAATGCACAGTGAACCACACCCTTGAATGGAACTTAAGGCATTTTACCAATCATATTGATTATAGGCCAATATGAATTAATTAGAAACTGATGTATCATGAAAGTCATGGTATATTTCCAGAGTCTAAAAGAATTGTTGTAGATGGTTATATCATTAAATGGGCAACCATTATAGTTCTTCAAACTGTAGATATATCTGTAAACAAGGTATGATACCTCACAGGGATAATACAAGTTACTAGAACGAGAACTCCCATCCACAAGACAGTAATATAAAACACAAAATGTCAATTGAATCACTCTACCCTGTGCATCCCACCACAAAGCTACCTCAACCCTGACTCACCTGCCAACTCAAAACACTGTTCCTCTCCTTCACACAGCCAAGAAATTATGGAAATCTTTCAGTTCCACATGCTCAGTTGCCACCTTCCAATCCCTCCCTCCACCAATACACCCCCACTTTCAAATCACAAAAACAAATACAGTATACTATAACACCCTTATCACCTCAACAAATTGTTATGACCCTTCCCCTCCCCCCCCCCCATCTCTCTTGCCCCACTCCCAGCCATGGACCTTGCTTCCTACTTCTCACAAAAAATTACCAATATCCGTCCTTCCCCACTGCAGTCCCCTTTGACCTCCATCCACCATATCGACCCACTCCTTCCGCCCAACCTCTGACGATGATCTCCTTTTAATCATCAAGCCCTCCCATCCCACCACATCCTCTTCTCCCTCCTCTCAACCTCCACTATCTCTCCTCCTTCTTATCCAGCACCCAATCTACCCAGACTTCAAACTGATGTTGTTATCCTTCTCCTCAGAATACTATATCTGCCCTCCCCTCCTATTTTCGTACTCTAACTCCTTCCATACATTTCCAAACTCCTCGATCGCATTGTTCACAACCAACTCTCCACCTTCATCCACACCCATTCCCTCCTTCCCATTGCCCAGTCTGGCTTCCGTTCCTCACACCACTGAAATTTCCCTCCTCACCATACACAATTTTCTCTCCCAAGCTCACCACTCCAAAGTATCCTCCATCCTCCTCGACCTCTCTTCAGCCAGTAACATCGATCATCTCACTCATCTCCACCCTCACCAACCTTGGCATCACTGACACACCGTCTTATGGCTCGCATTCTACCTCTCCCACTGCTCCTACTCTGTCACCTTCAACAATTCATCCTCTCCGACCACTAGCCTCCAAGTAGGCGTGTCCTTGGTCCTCTTCTCCTTCTACACTGCCCCCTCTTTGACCTCATCTCCTCCCATGGATTCAACTTCCATTTTTTCGCAGATGACATCTAAATCTACTTCTCCGTCCCACTATCACCCGAACTTTAAACCCATATCTCTGCCTGCCCTCTCCCTCCTCGGTCTCAACCTCTACTCCTCCATACCCTGTACACTTCTCAATCTCCCCTACCCTGCCCACTCCACCTGTCTTATAACTCCACTGGCAACCCATCCAATAACATTCTCTTCAAATTCCTCACCCTGGTCTACAAATCTCTCCATGGTCTTGCCCCACCTTACCTTGCAGCATTCATCTCCCTCCCATCCTCTTTGCTCCCTGACTGCCACAACCCTCACCTCTCCCCCCACCAGCCTCCTGTGCCTCCTCTCTGATCATTTGCCTTTCTCACCCCTCTCTATTGGAACAGACTTCCCCACCACATCCAATCTCTACCTTTCATATCTTCAGAGGCCAACTCAAAACTGATTTCTTCTTCATTGCATTTCATAATCCCGTTAACCTCCCAACCCATCACTCACCACACCCTCCCCAAAGCCCATGATCTCTCCTAACCTTTAACCCTTCCTAAAGTCTCTCCAAAACCCTTCAAAGCCACCCACCTCACAGATCCAATCGCCTCCACTCAGACCCAAAACCATGCTGTTGATAAAACTAAATCCAGAGACCTGACCCCAACCCCTGCCCACCAACCAATATCTCAATGCAAGTAACCTATAGCCCAACCGTAATTTTCCCACCCCTCCCCACCACAAAGGCATCTTAACAATTACTCTATGCCCATCACATGAAATGTTCCATATGTTACCCTACCATTATTTTACTAATAATGTACTGTATAGCGCCCTGGATAAGGGTGCTATATAAATGTCATTATAAATACATTTTTGTACAGTACATGCTTAGTATGGAGGCATGTACTGTATCTAGGCAGACTAACGGGGTGTGATTTGTAAACAATTACACATTTCAGTGAATAGTTATTGCAAATGTTGACTTGCTTCAAGATTAAAAAAAACTTGATTGAATTTATTCTCTCTCTAAATAAATGTGCATGACAACTATTATTACCTCTACACTAAAAATGTAAAATGTCATATTTTAAATTATGGAAACAGCACTCTGGATGTCTAATTAATTTAAGATTACATCAGCAATCCACGAGAAACCTATATGATATTACATCATTTAATGTTAGTATCTTGCCCTGAACATATCCCGATGAGAGAGAAAGAAAGAGAGAGCGAGAAATCTCTAGCTTCAGAGGTTAACATGATTACCTTTAGACTATACTGGGCTTTGGAGAGAGCTCAATTTCAACCTCCCAGTCACTTAATATTTTAAAATGCCAATCTCTCCTGAACAAAGCAGCAAATTTAAAATGAATCAAAAGAAGCACTGAAAAGTGCAAGAGATCTCTTATAGCACGTTGAAAAACAAAGAGGAAAAAAATGAAAATCAATGTGGACTGCAGCTTTAACGTTCCGACATACTCGCTTTACGGCAACATGTTGGCCAAAGGTGGCCAACTCCAATCCTCAAAGGCCACTAACAGGCCAGGTATTATGGATATCCCTGCTTCAGCACAGGGGGCTCAATCAGTGATTTAGTCATTCTGACTAAGCTACTGTACCTATGCTGAACTAGGGATATCCTTAAAACCTGACCTGTTGATAAACCTTGAGGACTGGAGTTGGCCACCCCTAATGTAAGTACAATTCAAAAGTGCAGGGAAACAGTTTCAGGCAAGGAGAATCCTGTTTGTGCGGCCAACACAACACCCTTGATGTAAGCCATGTGTCATGTCCAAGCGCAATGACAGTTTTTATATTAAAAACACGATGCACTGAAATCAGAAACATCACTTGATAACAAAGGTCAAGTCCGTGATAATCATATTTGACCTATTATTGAGTTTTACAAGAGTTCAGTAACAGAAGTGAGCAACCTCTCTTTCTACTACTTGGGTTAACATTTAATTTACATGTTGATAACAAGTAGTGATGTGATTTTCCATTTCAAGTTTTCATTTATATTGAAAAAAAGAAAAATGTGCATATAGTGCTAATGCAGTAATTAATAATTAGTGTAACTTAGACACAAAAACTGAATATCAAAAAATCATATATCTATAAGCTACGCTGCCAGGAAAAAAATAATAAATAACCTATACAGATTAAAAACAAAAGATAATCCTGTGCCTAAAAATAAGTCCAAATAGCAGATAGTAAATCTGACCATATAGAATGTCCAGTCCTGATAAACTAGGAACCAAGTATCTTGAAGGTCGTCTCACAATATGTGGAGATAAACACAAAAAATGATCATAGTGTGTATCTGTGTAACTATTGATAAGACAATACAAACACTGACAGACAAAACAAACATTAACAATCAAACAAATTGGTTGGTTATTGGTACCAACACAAAACAAAACAACACCTAATGATGAACTAAAGAACTAATTGAATAAAATTTTAAGCCAACAAGAAACAGCTTACAGTTAAAAAGAGCCCCTGATGAAGCTTGATGAATAAGTTAAACTAGTAGGGTCTGCTAGGTGTCGCTGTACTTTTTTTAACTCAGAGGTTTCCAAGGACTGTACGCTGGCATACAGCCAGAGATGATGCTGTAGACATCAGTTGCAAGTTGTCAGTGTTGGGAGCAACAACCCGGAAAGAATTAGAGGATCACGGCGCGGGGAGTCCTGCTATTGCAGGCAACGACAGTGTTCCTGAGACGCAGATCCTAGACGGTAACCCCTGACGAGCGACTAACCAGGAAGGATGACTGGACATCATAACGTGACCCCTACGAGAATGGTATCCACGTGTTGTGTATCACGGATTTGTGAATTGATGAACCTTCCGTGGTGCTTACTTACCTGTTTATTCCTCTGATGCTGCACTTCAATTACCTTACTTGTAAGTAAGAATAGGGGCTTGTGGCCTAATACATTTACCTTTCAAACTTACTTAAAGAGGTCTGTGTTTGTCTTCTTTTTTGTTGTACACACCCCAATTACTTGGTGATGACCTCAAGCACTTACCTGGTGCAACCCTCATCCTCCAGCGCTGCGCCACCCAGTTGCAATGGCCACATCATCTTGATGGAAGCATGTCTTACTCTTATTTGTTTTATTGCCACCTTAAGTCATGGACCCATAACATTCCATCTTACACACACCAGAAAAAAACAAATTCAAACAGAAATGAACCGCTCGGCTACTGGACTGCTCACATTCTTTAACCATTGCATGGCTTTATCATGACATTAACCTTTGGTGAATCTAGGCCTATATTTGGTCAAATATTGTATGTGTGTGTGTGTGTGTGTGTGTGTGTGTGTGTGTGTGTGTGTGTGTGTGTGTGTGTGTGTGTGTGTGTGTGTGTGTGTGTGTGTGTGTGTGTGTGTGTATATATATATATATATATATATATACAGTAGAGGCAACTCTTATTCTAACAAAAACCAGTGGCAATTCCCCAAAAGACCCAGGTACACCCAGGTACATTCTGAATACATGCCTTAAACTTTCCTTAAACTAGCCCCAGCATTTTTGCATTGATTAATGGCCTATCAGATTAACAGCGGGGGTCCCTGGCAGTCCCATTCAAACTGAATGGGACTGCCAGGGATCCCTGCTGTGTTAATCCTATGGGTCGTTAGTCAATGCAGAAATGCCTTAAACGTGCCTCAAACTAGCCCAGAACATACCCAGCACATACCCAGCACATACCCAGAATGTAACCCGGCTAGTTTACAGCAAATGTTAGAATAAACGTTGCCTCCACTGTATATATATATAAAAAAAGACAAAACAGAGAGCGCACGCCCCATAGTGTGATCCTGTACAGTTTAATGGGGGGGGGGGGGGTTAGTGAAGGGGATTAAAAACACTTACATGTGATAAATAAGCAATTTGTGACCATCATATCACCACCGATGCAGGCCGTCCCGTGATGTGTTGGAATCCAACTGGAACTCTTGTGCTGTACATCCGACAGTGTCCGTTCTTTTCTGAGATCAAATGAAGTCCTCCACGCAATGTGTCATCAGAGTAGGCCTCAATTCTGATCCAGCATGCTCCGGCCGTAAAGCACGCAGACAACGTGGCGACATAATGGCGTAATTTTACGTCCCTGACGCGTTTTGTCACAATACTGCAGGTTTTCTCATTTTTTCACTGGTTTATAAGTGGCTCTACTATATTCATCTCTTTTCTGCATATATATATATATATATTGTGACAAACGGCTTACTCCGGGGCTCCGCCGTCTGTCCGGGACTGTTAGAACACGGTCTTTTAGGGTAGGTTAAATGACGAGGCGTCACGTGCTGTTTCTTTAAACAGGCTATGCCTGGTTTATTCAGTCCCAGGCACTGAGACTGTCACAGTGCATACAACAGAAACACAAGCAAAACAAAAAGCCTGCTCACCTGAGCGATAACTTAACTTAGGTTTTCCCTGGCTCAGGGTTTAAGTGGCTTTTCCACATCCAACAACAAATTAAGGAACTTTGCAGTTTCAGACAAAAAAGAGCAGAATGATTTAACCTATTTGGGGAGAGGCTTTTCCCCTCTCTGCTTCCAGCAGTCTTCCTGCCTCCAGGCTCTTGGGGGAGAGAGGGAAGAGGAACCAGGAAATCAGTCTTAAATACCTGATTTCTAATTAGCAGGACAGGTGACAGAAATCAGGCAGCAGACAAACTCTGGTTTGGATCCCTCATCCCTCAGTTCCAGCACTTGCCAAACTGTGGGATGGAGTGCATGTATTATGAGGCTGCACTTCCAGCCTAAACAGGATAGAAACTGTTCAGTATCCTGGGAACCCTATATGTGGAATTTATTACCGTCCCCTGGTTTCTGTAACATATCCTCCCCCCCAGCTCAGACCTCGAGGGATGAGCGACCATGGATATTAGGGAGTGCATCATTGACAACCCGTCAGCATTGCCATGTTTGTGCCCTGACCTGTGTTCCACAGAAAATTTAAAGGGTTGTAGGCTTAGGGACCACCTGGTCACTCTAGCATTCATCTCTCTGTTTTGACACATCCAGGTGAGGGGTGCATGATCTGTGACCAACCGGAATTTTCTCCCCAACAGATAGTATTTGAGCGTCTCTACAGCCCACTTTATTGCGAGACACTCTTTCTCGACTATGGAGTAATTTTTCTCCTGGGGATTTAGTTTCCTACTTAAATAAAGGATGGGGTGCTCCTCACCTTGAGACTCCTGGGAGAGTACAGCCCCCAGCCCTACCTCAGATGCGTCGGTTTGGACTAAAAACTCTTTAGAGAAGTCAGGTGTGACCAACACTGGTTGGGCACAGAGAGCTTCTTTCAGGCTTCTAAAGGCCTGTTCGGTTTCGGGGGACCACTTTACCATTAGGGGCCCTCTTGCTTTTGTGAGGCCGGTTAGTGGGGTTGCCTTAGTTGCAAAATTGGGAATAAACCTTCTATAGTAACCAATTAATCCCAAAAAGGTCCTTTCTTGTTTTTTTGTAACTGGCCTTGGCCAATTTTGTATCGCCTCTACTTTGAGTGTTTGGGGTTTGAGTAAACCTCTGCCAATAGAATACCCCAGATACTTGGCCTCCTCCAGACCAATAGTGCATTTAGCGGGGTTAGCATTTAGTCCAGCAGATCGAACTGCGTCAAGCACATCTTGGACCTTTGGAAGGTGGGATTGCCAATCTTCACTATGGATTACCACATCATCCAGGTAGGCGGCAGCATACCGAGCATGTGGTTTTAAAATTTTATCCATCATTCTTTGGAATTTGGCGGGAGCTCCATGTAAGCCAAAAGGCAGCACCCTATACTGAAAGAGGCCGTCTGGGGTTGAGAAGGCTGTCTTTTCTTTTGCCCTTTCTGTGAGGGGAACCTGCCAGTACCCTTTTGTTAGGTCTAGGATCATGAGATGGGGGAAAAATAATAAGTGCAATATAAGCGCTAGTGTATACAGAATAATACAGTGTTATAAACAGTACATATATTGGAACAAAACCTGTGATACAGTTAGTGAAGGTAGTCCTTGAGCTGCCTGGGAGGTAAATCCGGTATCTTCCAACCGGATGAGAAGATTCGTGTGGAGTAGCCTCCTATGGCGCTTAGGATATGGACTGGAATGGAATCTTCTGTGATGTTTTTTTCAAACAGGGAATACCTCAGAGAGGGTGACAAGAAGCAAACAAAAAACACCGCAATAGTGTATTACCTTGGGGCATAAATGACCATATGGGGCAAGATATACAGAGCATTTATTGGTTAAAACAATTGTAACCTCAATTGACATAAAACATGTATATAATTAATAAACAGTTGACTTTTCTCCTGCTAGAATAAGGAAATCGTTCTCCTGCTAGTTTAAGAATTGTGCTTCCAAGCGCTTGTGCTTTAAGAAGCTACTTTGCTCCGCCGTTGAGTAAAATTGAAATCCTACTCACCATCCATGAGTAGGACATGTACAGTGGTTCGGGGTCTTTTTGCAGGGGTAACCGCTTGCCATGGGGTGCAGGACGTCCTTTCAATGCGGGGGGAAAGTGTTACGTCCTCGTGGTTTGCTGCCGACAGAGTAGTTTCACCGTCTCCTCCCGCTGACGTCACCGTCTGGTTTGCACAGCTACGGTGTCCCTGGAAGACCAAGAATCCTCCTACGCGTTTCGAAACTCCTCAATACTGGGTTTCTTCGTCAGGGATGTCTGATACATGGGATTATGCTTCCTTTTAAACCCTTGGTGATTCAATTGTAATGGTAAATTGATGGGAACGCCCAAATCAAGTCCAAATAAAGTCTTAATGAGTGCCCGTGTGGCCTGCAATATGTAGGCCGCACGGGCAGAACATTGCAAAGAAGACTTGGAGAGCACATTTACAACATCAAAAGAGGCTTGTACAACATGTACAGCACAGCTCAGCACAACAGTATGGTCTTACAGTTCCCGTGATTAAACCAGAAAGTCCACCACATTGTCCGTCCATGGCCAATTCCTTGCATGGCGCAAAACGTCATTAATGCAGTCTCGAACGCCTTTCATCCAGAATGGTCTTTCTTAAATTGGCAGGAAGCGCCTTTTTTACGCGATTTCCTTCGTAGTTCACTCTGAAGGCCCAGTCGCAGTACAACGAGTAGGGAACATGGTTCTAAAAAAGTAACAAAGCATACTTGTGGGGTGCACCAGCACTCATCACCCTATACTTCTCCCTGAGCGCCGGTGGCAGATCGCACAGGGTGATGTCGGGCACCGTATCGATGCGAGCGAATGTAGGTCTTCTGGGAGCGGGTGTGCTTGAGGCGACGGGCGATGGTAGGTTGTCTGGGAGGAAGCTTTCTTCCGGTTTTGGTTGCCGTGTTGTCGCCTGGCGTGGTCTTGACGGGGTTGTCATGTCCTCCTCAACGGCATACATGTACACTACATCTTCTGGTGGAGGGGGTGCGCTTGGTGATGGAAGGGTGTCGATGCTCCCATTCATCACATCCATGTCACCCCCCTGCTCCGGCGTCGGGGAAACAAGGGCATTAACACCGAGCAAATGATGTACACCCGCTATGTCAGCCTCTATCTTCTCCATCTGTCGATCCATCCGTTGATCCATATGTTGCATCCGTTGATCCATATCTAGCATCCGTTGATCCATATGTATCATCCGTTGATCCATATGTAGCATCCGTTGCTCCACATTTAGCATGGTCTCCAGAAGCAAAACTATCTTTGCTAGTACAATAGAGTTCCCGGGGAGATCCACAGTTATCCCATTCAGCATCCGGTCTAATGAGCTGCTTCTTGTGCATGGCGTGTGGACATCTGCGTGGATGGGTGCAACGGAGGATGAGATGGGGGTTCCATGGAGAGAAGCGGCAGCGTCGTCGAAGAAGGGTGGAGGAGGTGACCTGTGGATATCCAGTAGAGGAGAAGCGACAGCGTCGTCGAAGAGGGATGGAGAAAGTTACCTTTGCATTTCCGGGCGAGAAGCAGAGTCGTCTAAGAGCAAAGGAGAAATTGACCCGTGGATTTCAGAGGCAGCGTCGTCGGATAGAACTGGAGAAGATGGCCTGTGGGTTTCCGGGAGGGCGGCGGCAGCATTGAGGACGAGGGGTGGAGAAGATGGGCTGAAGATGCCCGGGACATCGGCGGCAGAGTCGTCGAAGCGTATGTGAGGAAGTGATCTGTGGATTCGATGGGTTGGCTGCCATTCGTTTTGCGTCGAGAGTACATCACCGTATATCTTCTTGACATAATAAGGCTGACGTCTTTGAAAATCCTTAGCCTTTGGGGTGAGCAGAAGGTTTTCTTTATTGGCCTTAGCCTGTCGCTTTTGCCTTGGTGTGGAAACGGCAACCGCCTTTCGCTTTTTTTTACATGACAGGCACGGCAGAGGTGAGTGGGTTCCTGTGTCCGTAGAATCGGGGTTGATCCATGGAAGCAGATGGCATAATGCAGTATCTGAACAAGGGCAAGTTCAGATAAAGATCATCGAGTGGTGGGCTATGCAAAGTGTGTAACCTTTTATGCATGGCGGCGAGGTACAGGTGTTGAAAGTGGGCGTACTCTAATGTGGGTCATTACCGTATAAATATACCATCCATTTTGTGGATTCACTGCACATAGAATACACATCGACTAAACATCGAATATACATTCTTGTTTTTGTATTTCTTTCTACTCGCAGCAATGGTTGTTAAAAAGATTTCCAAGGATCTCAGCATGCGAATTAAGGAGATGTACATGAGCAGACACCGAATTGCTGCTATCCAACGCTGGTTAGCAACTTCTGGCCTCGTTATGCCAGCAACCACCGTAAGCTATCATGCACACGGAAAAAACAGAGAACGCAAAAGGGCACCAAGGGTAACTAACGCGTAAGTATATTTATAAAACTTTTTTTTTAAATTTTTTATCAAAAAATGTACTGTACATCTACAGTACTGTATCTAATTTCTGTTGATTTATATTACAACAGTATATATATTTTGTATATTTATATTACAACAGTATATATATTTTGTATATTTATATTTATATTACAACAGTATATATATTTTTTCTATTTATATTACAACAGTATATATATATATTTTATATTGCTGCATTATAATAGAACAATATATTGTATCCTGTTGATCTACTGTCTCTAATGTTTTTACTTACCGGATTGTTTTTCTTTACATTGTAGGGACACAACTCTTCTGGTGGACAAAATAAGTGAGGAGAATGATGAGAAGAGTGCATTAAGGGTCAGATACACTCTGCAGGAAAATCACAATCTTACTGTATCCGAGACCAGCATAAAGAAGATGAGACGCAGCATTGGAGGAAATATGGACGTGTGAGGTTAGTACTGGATAGTACAGGAGGCTAAAGTGTTGTTTAGGAAACTGTACTGTACCGCTAAAATTATTTATTCCTTGTCATTACAGAGCGTACCCCATGATAAGGGACGCAAACAAAATCAAAAGAGTGGTCAAGGCCCAGGCATGGATCGACAGTGGGGAAACTTTCCAGGATTGCATCTTCACTGACGAGTCTACTGTGTCGCTGGAGAGATTTGCAAGCTTTGCATTCCACAAAAAAGGCTGCATATCTTTGAAGCCGTGGCCAAAACACCCCGTGAAGCTGCATGTGTGGGGTGCCATCTCTAGGCGTGGACCAGGATGCATTGTCATCTTTGAAGGTAAAATATATCAAATATAATGTAGCCTTGTAACAGGGGAGTTATCCCTGTTCAGATAATGTGCCTCTAATCCAGCAGTGTGGTGGTTAACTGCTGGTAATCAATTAACAAACACCACCTGCCTGATTAGATTGCTTAGAAAAGCCTGTCTTTTGAGACATGAAGAGAGAATTTTTAGCACACACCTGAGCTGAACTTGGAGACAGAGCAGAGATTGTGCTTGACTCTCACAACTTGTCTTGAGCCCTGCCAGAAGACACAGCAGAGCTGCTTTCAAGACACAGGGGAAACTTCTAAACCTGAATGCTGACAAAACCTGAGGAAAGGTAGCAACGCAGGAACATAGAAGATTTTCCCTCCAAACCACAAGGAACAGATAAGACTTTCATTTATGAGACTTTATATATCTGCTTATTTCATGCTATATGTTTGGGGCTGGGAGACATGCTTATCTAAAGGGAGTGTGGACTGCATACAGTAGTATTTCACTAGAAATACTCCCAAGTGAATAGAAGCTTTGTTTACCCCTTGTTTGGATGGTTTCCTGATGTTAAGGAAACAGGCGCAATAAAAGCCTTATTTAATTTCACTATAACCAGACTCCCTTGCATACCTCTGAGAGCGTCCGCCTACAAGCCTTATGCACTGTACTTTACTATTGTAGCCTTACTGTATGCACTGTACTGTACTATTGTGCAGTTTTTTGAGCACTTTTCTTGATATAGGAATCATGAATAAAGCTTTCTTCCAAGACAGCATTGTCCCTGATATAGTGCAATACATCACACGCGAGTTTCCAAATGGTCACCGCTTCTACCAGGACAACAATCCGAAGCACACCGCGTCAACAGCGCATATCCTTGAGCACGGTATCAATTGGGTGAAGACGCCAGCGGAATAAGTGCGGTATCCGTGTCTCATTTTTTTCCCACTGTTTTTACTGTGTACTGTATCTCTTAAACTAATTGTCCTTTTTTTCCAATGACAGATCGCCAGACTTCAATCCGATCAAATTGGTCTGGCATCAGCTGAAGGACCATATCCGGACAGTGTTGAAACCCTCCAAAAAGGACGAGTTGTTGAAAGGCATAATGAGTTTTTGGAATGATGCACTCATCGTGGAACGCTGCAATAAATATATAGACCATATTGCGACTGTGTTGCCCATTGTGATCGCGCGTAATGGGCAAGCATCAGGAAAGTAGTACTGTGCTGTAGTATTGTAATTACAGTATGATACAGATAAGTATGGCACAGATTTTTTCTTTACCAATAGTCAGAGTATACAGTAGTTACAGTTTTTTCTTTACAGAGAGAGCAGCACCAGCCATCAGGTTACAATACATAGTATTTAACAGTAGTCAGAGTATACAGTAGTTCCAGTATATAATAGTTTGACAGTACTACTGTAACTGCCTACTAACTGCTCAATTGTATTCTTTCCAGAGAAAGCAGCACCAGCCATGTACAGTAGTACTACACATCACACAATGCCATAATACATTACGCACATAACTGCACTATTTTTTTGTTTTCTGTCGTTTCAGGAAAAAGGGTGGCCTGGGGGGAGGTGGGGTGTTGTGTCCAGTCTTATCTGTTTGTAAAGTCAAATGAAGAGTATATAAACAGCAGTAATGATGTACACAAAACCTCTCCTCTCTCAATGAACTACTGTACTGTACACAGAATGAGGAACAAGATAAGACGGAAAAAATAATATTACTATATATATATTATACATTACAGTATATATTATTAAATAATATTCTTATAAATGTGCATTATTCATGTTTCTCCATGTTTTACAAATGTTTTCTAAATGTTTATCCAATTTCAATCTGCCAGAAGAACTTAATAAAGACTGCATTATGTATTATTCATGATTATTTTTATATTTGTATTTTTTGGTTCCTGATAAAATAAATATTTATTTACATTCCTGCTAATCATAATCATTGACAACACCCCCCCCCCCCCCCCACACCCACAGTACACCAATGAATAAGAATGAATGACAAAACAACATGAATCAGTTAATGGTTTTTTTAACTCTCAATTCTCACAATGCTGTGCAAATCAGATTTATATTTCAAATTCGAGAAGGGATTTTCCAAAGCGTTACCGTAAACAAAGCCTCAAAGGGTTGGGGGGGGGGGTTTGGGTGAGTCATGTGCAGTAATCAGCTAGCTCTCATCTCAAAGAGGATTACACGCAGGTGCAGTGAGGCTTTGTAGCTCGGCTATGGACGAATTAAGAACACCATGGCAAGATTCAGAAAATTAACGACTCTGTGGAGAGGGGGGGCTTGGGTGACGCATGCGCAGTAAGCAGCAAGCTCCCATCTCAAAGATGATTAGAGTACACGCAGGCGCAGTGAGGCGATTGACGCTAGGCTAGGGACGGATTAAAAACACAATGACTAACTTCAGAAAATTAATGACTCTGTGGGGGTGTCTGTCGAAAAGAGTTTGTGTGTGCGTGGGGGAGGGATGAAGGATTAGTTGTGCAGCAGTTCAAAGAAATTACATACAGTAGAGTACAGTAATTTAAAAAGGCAGTTCATCATAATAATTTGATCAATAAACCCCCAAATACAACCCCCAAATACAGTACATAAAAAGCACAGAAATCAACCATGTGCAGGCAAACGCACAGATTGAATATCGTAATATGAGAGGGAGTGGCTCAGTGAGTAAAGGACAGAGTGGCACTGAGAGTTTGAAGCAGGGGAGCTAGCAGCGCTATACAAAAACATGCTATTATTATTATTATAATATCAAGGTGATGCTCTGTGCAAATCAAATTCGAGAAGGGATTTTCCAAAACATTGCCGTAAACAAAGCCTCAAAGCTCCCGTCTCAAAGAGAATTACACGCAGGCGCAGTGATGATTTGTAGCTCGGCTATGGACGGATTAAGAACACAATGGCAAGATTCAGAAAATTAACGACTCTGTGGAATTTCAAATCCTTGAGCTAGCGTTCGTGGGGGAGGGGGCTACAGGGTACAGCTGCATGAAGTTCAAAGCTAAAGACATACTTTAATTTCAAAAGGCAGTTCATCATAATAATACACCCCCAAATACAGTACGTAAAAAGCACAAAAATCAACCGTGTGCAGTCAAACGCACAGGGTCGCAGTCAAAAGCTACAGCACAGATTTAATATCGTAATACAGTAAGATGGTTTTTGCAGGCTTGTGGAGAAAAAAAAAATTACAATAAAAAAATGTTTTTAATTTTTTTTTGGTCACTCACTCAGGCAAGCAAGCAGTGGTGGGTGAAGTTACAGGCGCATGCGCAGTAAATTCCTGCTGTCAAGCAGGACTGTGATTGAAACCAGACACACGTTCAAAGGAATGGTGTGAGAGAGATGTACTGCATTGTAGAGAAGATAAGAAGTTGAAATACCCTGCAGTGCAGTTAATTATCCTGAGCGAGGGGAGAGCGCTGTATATGCCGAAATGTGACACTGTTACAGTACAGTACACGTCTATGCATTTCAACAATTTTCAAATGAGACATACTGAGACATACTGTACTGCAGAACCGCACTGCAAATGCATGTATACTTTAAATATGCAAATTTACAATTACTGCGTGCGCACACACAGACTGTGTACTGACGTAGGTTGAACTGCGAAGGTATTAGACTTCCAAGACAACAGCTCGCAAACGCCCCCCTGAGTTTTTACACGGCATTGCAGTATTGCAGACAGCGAGAATAAAATGCTAATATCACGAGCGCGAAAATAAACCAGTTCACTCCGGGCGAAAACGACAAAAAAACGAACCTAACCGGGATAATCTGGGAGCCGCGGATCTAGCCGACTTAGACTCAGGTCGGCCGCCAGTGTATATTCTCACGGTGGTGGACTTTGTCACCAGTTACCCTAAGGCTGTAGCCCTTGTCGCCATCAATGCTAGGGCAGTTTGCATCCTGAGAGGTACTGCAAGAATCAACCGTGTTCTTTCCCTTTGAGCTGCTGTACAGTCGCAGTGTATGGGGACCGCTGGACTTATTCCGTGAAGGATGGGAAAGAGAGACTACCAATACTGACGATTCTGTGCTAGAGGATGTGGTAGATCTCAGAGACCGGCTAGAGATGCTTATGGGGTTGGCACAGGCTAATCTCAGGAAGGCTCAGACCAAGCAGAAAGCGTGGTATGATCAGAATGCCCATAGCAGATCATTCATCCCAGGACAGCAGGTACTTGTTCTAAAGCCCACTCGGCAGAACAAACTAATGGCTGCCTGGTCTGGACCGTACACGGTTCTCAGAAAGATGAATGAGTGCAACTATGTTGTACAGTTAGATGGCGAGACAGGAAGGTAGGACCTATCACATCAATATGCTTAAGGAGTATTTTGCACCGAGTGTGGCATCAGTGCTGGCTATTGATAGCCCAACGATGGGGAACCCGGTGAGCAATGCTCTGCCTGATCTCCTAGTGGAATCTAGGCAAGGGGGCACAGTAGAGCAGGTAGATATAGGGTCCCAGCTCATCACACAGCAGAAGGTACAGATGAAGGCTATGCTAGAGCAGTATAGGGTTCTGTTCACGGAGAAGCCGGGCAGAACACATATCACCGATCACCCAGTGCACACCGGTGAGCAGAGACGTCTGCATAAGCATCCCTATCGGGTATCAGCAGAGGTGAGGGGCAGTATAGAGAGGGAAGTAGAAGAGATGCTGGCCCTAGGGGTAATTGTACCATCCCTGAGCCCTTGGGCTTGTCCGGTAGTCCTAGTGCTTAAGAAGGACGGAACCACCCGGTTCTGTGTAGACTACTAGCGGCTCAATGCAGGAATGGTGTCAGATGCTTATCCCATGCCCCGCATGGACGAGCTGCTAGATGAGCTCGCGGGGGCAACGTATCTGACCACAATGGATCTGTATAGTAGCAAAGATGTGCGCAGTCTCAATAGATCCCCTTGATTCACAATAGGTGGTCTCCCTCTGCAGCTTTCACTCTCCCGTGATCAGCGGGGTAGATACGAAACATGCAAACAAAAAGAAAGCGCAAAAAGGGGAAAACACAATTAATAAAGATAATAACCTTTATAATAAACTTAAAAATACATACTAAAAATGTTTACATAAAATAAGGGTTCACATGAACCAACACTACCACAATTACAGAGTACTAGTGGGGATACCCTGAATCAAACCTCCTAGGTCTAGTGATGTTGAAAAGTCCTGGTATATGGCTGGATATTACCACAGCTTACATTGATTTCAAACAGGGACCGCACTCCATACAAAGTAGGGGAAAACACCGCAGTCTCTCGAGATCCCATCGTCACGGCCGCTCCCCGCTGCGTGATGACGTCACCTCTACACGTTTCGCGTCATATGACGCTTCTTCAGGAGGTATGACTAACCACTCCCATAGCTGCTCTTAAATAGCAAAACGGACAATTCCGCTGCCAATGGGAGTTGCCATAGGTGTGTTACTGTCAGGATCGCCGCCAGGCTCCGCCCCAGCACGCGTCACGTGGCTGTACCTCTGACATTCACAGACCGCTATCTGTGCACACGCAGCTGCGCAATGCTTCATCCGCGGAGGCGCGCTCCCGCAGTATCACGACAGCACCCACTCTGCGTCGCACTCCTCGTACACGCGCACGCCGCACGCCAACGAACACTAGCAGCATCAGCTGTGTTACACCAGTAGTCAATCCTGCACTACCCTATCGGCTCGTGGCATAAGTGTGAGGTCATCATCTGCTAGTTCCTGATTGGTGCTTTCCCCTTTAAATACCTTCCTGTTTCACTTTCACTTTGCTGGACATAAACACTGTTGTGCTGTGCTTGCTGCTTCTTGGATCTTGTCTGTTCCTGTGCCTTGCCTGACTCGTGTTGTGACCCCTGCTTGTACCTGGATGTCTCTTCTCCACCCCTGGACTTTGGCTTGTTATTGGACCCCCGCTCTCTCCAACCCCGGATCACGGCTTCGGATAAACAACGATTCTTCTCTCTCTAACCCCGGAACACGGCAAGTACCACGGCTCTCCCGAACTCTCCTGCCCCGACCCAGCTCCACGACTCCGACAACGCATTCCGGACCTGGCTCCGTGTTTGTAGAGGCGGCGGTTATATACATCCCCCCCTCTGCCCCGCGGTCTAGTCCTGTTTGTGGTGAGCGCAGTGTGACACTATGTCCAGCCACACAAACTCGGACCCCGTTGAGGTGGGGTTAGGCCTTTCCCAGTCTGAAAACCTGTCCCATTCTGAAAACCGGTCCCAGTCTATAAATCAGCCCCTGTCTGAAGATCAGAATATATTTGAGAGACTACCTCCGCCTGAAAACCAGTCCCTGTTTTTTGGCCTAACCCCGTCTGGGAAAGAGCTCCATAAAGAACTCCTGATTAAGGCCCAGTGCCTTAGGGAATTAAAACAGACTATGATTTCCTATGTTCCTGCCCCTGGCTCCCCTGTGACCTGGGAAGACGAAAATCCTGTGAAACTGGCGCAGAATTAAGATACCTTTCATGAATTATTCCTGTCTTTGGACCAGTACATAAGAGAGCAGGATCCTATCCTCGCCTGCGATGCTGTTTTGGGACTGCTTCCCTGCGCTACCAGTCCTGTTGCTAAACCCCTGGACTTACCTCCTTCTCCTGGTAATTACCAAGCTGACTTTGTTCCTCTTAAAGCACCAACGCTAGATGAACCTAGGCAACTAGGAGGGACCAGGCTTTCGTTTGGTGAGAGGCTGCGCAGATGACGCGCAGGTCTATGCCTATACTGCGGGAACAATGGGCACCTACTGGCTACCTGCCCGCTGAGATCGGGGAAACTCCACAACCCAGTAAAAGTCGGGAGGATCACGCTGGGCACCGCATCCTCACCACCCGTGCAACCTTCCACTAGGATCAACCTCCCCATCACCATTTCCGGAGAGACCTTCCGAGTCACGACACAGGGCTTTCTGGACTCCGGGTCGCGGGGAAACTTTATTGACCAAGAATTTGCGGAGAGACACCGAATACCCTTGGTACTTAAGGATCATCCCGTGGCTCTCAAAGCGATAGATGGCCGTCCGCTGCAACCCGCGTTCATCTCCCTTCAGTCTGTACCCATCCAGATTTTGACCGGGGAGTCTCACTCCGAGACTATACAATTAGACGCCATTCATGCCCGCTCGGCAGACGTCATACTGGGGCTTCCGTGGCTGCGGACACACAACCCCCTAATCAACTGGTCAGAGTCTTTGCCTATCCGCTGGAGCCCTCAATGTCAGAAGCATTGCTTACCCCCTTCAAAGACTTTGACAGGAGTATCTGTACTTGATTCAGACAGAGTACAACTTCGAGTAGAATACGAGGACTTCTGGGATGTGTTCAACAAACAGCAAGCAGAGGAACTTCCACCGCATCGCCCGTATGACTGCCCCATCGATTTATTGCCCGGTGCCATTCCGCCTAGAGGTTGCTCCTATCCACTGTCTCTGCCTGAGACTAAAGCTATGAAAGACTACATTCAGGACAATCTTCAGAGGGGTTTTATTCGAAAATCTTCCTCACCTGCTGGCGCAGGCTTCTTTTTTGTAAAAAAGAAGGATGGCTCGCTGCGCCCCTGTATTGACTATCGCGGCCTCAACAAGATTACCATAAAGAATCGTTATCCTCTCCCGTTAATCTCCGATCTGTTCGATAGGCTACAAGGCGCCAACATCTTTATCAAGTTGGATCTACGAGGGGCCTACAACTTGGTAAGGATTTGTCAGGGAGATGAGTGGAAGACGGCCTTCAATACTCGTGATGGGCACTACGAGTACCTAGTGATGCCGTTTGGTCTCTGCAATGCACCAGCTGTATTTCAAGACTTCGTTAATGAAATCTTCAGGGACCTGTTAGTCCAACATGTAATTGTGTACCTGGATGACATTTTGATCTACTCCAAAAACATTCAGGAATATCCAGTACATGTTAAACAAGTTCTTCAAAGGCTACGGGAGAATAAGCTCTTTGCCAAACTGGAGAAATGCCACTTTCATCAGTCTTCAACCTCCTTCCTCGGTTACATTATTTCAGACACCGGACTCGCCATGGATCCCGACAAGGTCAAAGCAGTTATGGACTGGCCGTGTCCATTATCTCTTAAAGCCGTGCAAAGATTTCTTGAGTTCGCAAATTACTATCGGCGGTTTATTCAAAACTTCTCCTCTATAGTGGCACCCATTACGGCTTTAACCCAAAAAGGGGCGGATCCAACACACTGGTCTCCCGAAGCCTCCAGAGTGTTTGAAAGATTAAAGAAAGCTTTTTCTTCTGCTCCCATCTTGGTACACCCAGATCCACGGTTACCTTTTACGCTGGAAGTGGACGCCTCCGACGTAGGAGTTGGAGCAATACTGTCTCAGATGAAAAACCCACAGGCCCGTCTGCATCCTTGTGCATTTTTTTCCAAAAAATTTTCTTCTGCGGAGAGAAACTACGATGTAGGAAACCGCGAACTCCTCGCAATAAAGATGGCCTTAGAAGAATGGCGACACCTTCTCGAGGGTACTGAGACACCAGTCACTATCCTGACTGACCACAAGAATTTACTCTACATTGAAGGTGCGCGTCGCTTGGGGTCACGACAGGCACGGTGGTCCCTATTTTTCACCCATTTTAACTTTCTTATATCGTATATTCCTGGTTCCAAAAACGTAAAAGCCGATGCACTATCCAGACAATTCCTGATCGAGGACAGAGCAGAGGATCATCAACAGACTATACTTCCTTCCGCATGTATTTTGTCTGCCAACACCTTTGACGCCTTACTACACATTACCAGGGCTCAACGTAACATCCCTGTAGGCCTCAAGGCTCCAGAAGGACGTCTGTTCACTCCCACGAACTTCCATAGGAAAGTGATGGAATGGGGTCATGCTTCCAGGACCGCTGGTCATCCTGACACGAGGAGAACAATCGACTTGTTGGAGCGCACCTTCTGGTGGCCAGGCATGCGCAAAGACATTAACAGAGAAAAAGTACCCGGGCGCTCCCTCTAGACAAAGTAAATGAATAGATAATAAAATAATTTCAAGAACGTAACGACCTTATGTAGTATATAAGGTTCACATCTGCTTCAGAAGTCTCTTCCTATGACTCAAAAACCCCCGTAGGACCTATCCAGGATCCTTATTAGTACAGAAAAGCAAAGAGAAAAAGGGGGAGCAAAGGTTTGAGAGGTGATAGGAAAATATACATTCAATGTGAATAAATCAAATATTCTGGAATTGGTAGGAGCAGGGGTAGTGATGTGTAAAATATTATAAACACTTACACGGCCTTGTGTAAATGCTGTCACGTAAGAGTCTTTTTCCTCTCCTCCTTCTTCCTTCTTTTTCTTCCTTCTTTTTTCTTCTTCTTTCTATAGTGGTTTGTCTGCTTTCGTCGGAATAGACGTCTCTTCGGTCTCTCGACGAGGTTCAATTATGGTGTCACCCTCGGAGCAAGAAATAGACACAGATTAAGGGACAGATATTGGTAAAATAAAACAAACCCAATTCAGATGATGGGTGAACGATTTAGTCTTTTAACATTTTATGATTAAATATTTTTTAGTTATATAGGTCAGGGGGGCGCAAACTTTTTTCCCTGCGCCCCCCTGCCGGCTGTCCCCTGACTCCCGCGCCCCCCCCAACCCCAACGTACCCGCGCTCCGGCGTAATGACGTCACGTTGCCATAGCAACGTGACGTCACGTTGCCATAGCAACGTGACGTCACATGACCTCGCAGCGTCATTTTGACGCCGCGTTGCCATGGCGACGCAGGGAGGAAGCCGCCGGAGCCACGGTAAGTTAGGTTTACAGAGGCCCTGCAGCTCCCACGGCACTTAATTTAAGTGCCTTCGGGAAGCGCGCGGGGCCTCTGTAAACCCCGCGCCCCCCGTCGGCAGTGTCGCGCCCCCCCTGGGGGTCGCGCCCCACAGTTTGCGCACCGCTGATATAGGTCATGCATACTGACAATGTTTTATGATCTATTTCAGATGAAATCGACCACTTACCTTCTTTCTTGGGACTTTGCGTATGTTTATACATGACACTACTTTCAAGGAGTTTTTATTAGGGGTTGGACAATATGTTTGACTGCATAATGTGTTTAATAGATTTTTTAAGTTTTCAAATATTTAAGGAATTTGTTAAAATTGTTATAATTGAAATTGTTATGAGTGGATCTGATGGATAATTTCAGGGATCTCTAGACTTTAATCTGCCTTAGAAAATAACATTAATCATTACTAATTAATGTTCTTTGAGCTACATATACGGTAATTATGTACTTTATTACATAGGATTTTAGATTATTTGTTTTAAAGTATCTATATTACGTTATCAGTTTTAAATTAATTGTATTATATTCACTAGCATTGATTACACGTGCTCTTTTATATCCTTCAAATTAATAACCATTATGACCCTTTTAAATTTTAAGATGGGCATTGACACTAAGAATACAAATCACAAATTTATAAGTATACAAATTGTATCACTATTTTTTATGAGGAAAAACAAGAACCAACAAATATAATGAATTACTGAATTTTATTTTAGGTCGCAACAGTTTAATAAAATGAACCAACAGTGTGCAATATTAGATTGCATCAAACGCGCCATTTAACCGATTTGTGTCACTTGGATAATGAATCACAGGCATATTATCAGGCTTTTAGGAACACCAGTGCATGTGTAATGGTAGCGATCGTGGTCTGCCATTTGTACTCTCATTAATGACTTTACTGGCACGGATATGAAGAGAGAGGGGAGGTTGCTTTAGGGAGAAGATAGGATTGGACATTGTGAGGCTATATATGGACAGGAGCCCTAATCAAACCTATCTACGGAGCCTGAGGGCCAAACGAGGGCGAAACACGTAGCTCAAGACCCTAAAGCTTTTTGGACGTTTGCGGCCACCGTCGGGAGCAGGAACACAGCACAACGCCTGGACGCGGGCAAAGCTAGCTGAGTGCCTGACTACCTGCGAAAGTTCCCTTAGACTGGCCTTTTCTTTTACTTCTTGGCACGTATGTCATGTTAGACTGAGTGCTTTTTAGACTGTGTTTTGTATGTTTTATTTTTCATTAAAGTTTACGTTGGTACACGCAATTTTTGGAGTCATTTTTGGCTATTTTAGCACACAGAACATTTTCACTTGGCAGCAGTGTTGGACTTTAAAGAAGGAGGCTTAAAGATACCAAACCATGGTGTGAGCTCACACGTGGCCGTGTGAGTATCCTTGTTTTAACTTTGGTATATCCCTTTCCCTTCCCCCCACTAATCGTTTATTATCTGGAGGATTAGAGCTCTGTATATAAACTCTCACATGTGAGGAGGATAAAGATACCCCCTCCAGGATTGCACTCACACTTGCACGTGTGAGTGTTTTGCAGTATTTTCTGCTTTAATCATTCACCCATCATCTGAATTGGGTTTGTTTTATTTTATCAATATCTGTCCCTTAATCTGTGTCTATTTCTTGCTCCGAGGGTGACACCATAATTGAACCTCGTCGAGAGACCGAAGAGACGTCTATTCGGACGAAAGCAGAAAAACCACTATAGAAAGAAGAAGAAAAAAGAAGGAAGAAAAAGAAGGAAGAGGGAGGAGAGGAAAAAGACTCTTACGTGACAGCATTTACACAAGGCCGTGTAAGTGTTTATAATATTTTACACATCACCACCCCTGCTCCTACCAATTCAAGAATATTTGATTTATTCACATTGAATGTATATTTTCCTATCACCTCTCAAACCTTTGCTCCCCCTTTATCTCTTTGCTTTTATGCGCAAAGACATTGAAAGATTTGTGGCTTCATTCCCATATGCGCTCAGAATAAGACGCCTCGCAATAGGCCGGCAGGCTTTCTTCAACCACTACCAATTCCAGATCGTCCATGGACACATCTCTCCCTGGATTTTATCGTGGAGTTACCCAGCTCTAAAGGGATGAACACCATACTGGTGGTTGTGGATCGCTTTTCTAAACAGGTGCATTTCATCCCACTTAAAGGTTTGCCCAGCGCGCCTAAACTCTCAAAAGTCTTCGTCAACGAGATTTTCAGACTCCACGGTACACCACAAGTCATAGTCTCGGATCGAGGCTCGCAATTTATCTCCAGATTCTGGAGAGCCTTCTGCCAACGTCTGGGCATTTCACTTCATTTCTCCTCTGGGTACCATCCACAAACGAATGGACAAACGGAAAGGACCAATCAGTCCTTATAACAGTTAATTCGCTGTTTTGTCTCGGATTCACAGGACAATTGGTCTGATCTCCTCCTATGGGCAGAATTTTCTCATAATAACCTTAGAAATTAGTCCACTCAACAGTCCCCCTTTTTCACGAATTATGGATTTCATCCTTCGGCCTTTCCTTCCACAGTCTTCAGTTCGGGAGTTCCCGCCGCCGAGGACAGAATCCAGTGCCTCCAGGACTCTTGGGAGAAGATTCAGGGGAACTTGAAACAAGCCATCAGTATGCAGAAGAAACAAGCCGATCGTCACCGTCGGGAGGTTCCATCTTTTAATCCTGGACAAAAGGTCTGGCTTTCAACGAAGCATATTCGTCTCAAGGTCTCTTCACCCAAATTGGCACCCAGATTCATTGGCCCATTCGTCATTACGGAGAGGATCAATTCTGTCACATACTGGCTTAAATTGCCGGCAACCATGAAGATTCCTTCCGCTTTTCACATTTCTCTTTTGAAACCCTTTATCCAGGATCCCCAATCATCCAATCGAGACTTGCCTCCTCAGCCTGTTCTTGTGGAGGGTCAACAGGAGTTTGAGGTGCAGACAATCCTCGACTCCAGAGTATCAAGGGGGAAAATGCAATACCTCGTGCATTGGAGGGGTTTTGGTCCAGAGGAACGTGAATGGATCCCTCGTGAACAGGTACACGCTTCCAGATTGGTCAGGGCTTTTCATCACAGATACCCTTTGAAGCCTGCCCTGGGTCGTCCGGAGGTCTCCCCTGAAGGGGGGGTACTCTCAGGATCACCGCCAGGCTCCGCCCCCAGCACGCGTCACGCGGCAGTACCTCTGACATTCACAGACCGCTATCGGTGCGCACGCAGCTGCGCAATGCTTCATCCGCGGAGGCGCGCTCCCGCAGTATCACCACAGCACCCACTCTGCGTCGCACTCCTCGTACGTGCGCATGCCGCACGCCAACGAACACTAGCAGCATCAGCTGTGTTACACCAGTAGTCAATCCTGCACTACCCTATCGGCTCGTGGCTTATGTGTGAGGTCATCATCTGCTAGTTCCTGATTGGTGCTTTCCCCTTTAAATACCTTCCTGTTTCACTTTCACTTTGCTGGACATAAACACTGTTGTGCTGTGCTTTCTGCTTCTTGGATCTTGCCTGTTCCTGTGCCTTGCCTGACTCGTGTTGTGACCCCTGCTTGTACCTGGACCTGTCTCTTCTCCACCCCTGGACTTCGGCTTGTTATTGGACCCCCGCTCTCTCCAACCCCGGATCACAAGGCTTCGGATAAACGATGATTCTTCTCTCTCTAACCCCGGAACACGGCAAGTACCACGGCTTCCCCGAACTCTCCTGCCCCGACCCAGCTCCACGACTCCGACAACGCATTCTGGACCTGGCTGCGTGGTTGTAGGGCGGCGGTTATATACATCCCCACCTCAGCCCCGCGGTCTAGTCCTGTTTGTGGTGAGCGCAGCTTGACAGTTACAAACTTCCAATCAGTGTCTGCTCTATTAGGAGGGAGAAAGACCACCATTGGCTCTGTATCCAGTAGAATGAAAGGACCTACTCCAACTATAAGGCCTCTAAAAAACAGAATTGGTGAACACATTAATGGGATTAAAAATGCACAAAGTAATCTTGATAAAGGGAAAAAGATTCATAATCTATCCCAGCATTTTTTAACCCATCACTAAGGCAAAAGCAATGGATTACATTTAAGGGGGATTGAAGTAGTGACAAGAGACCTCAGAAGAGGAGATCGAGATCTAAAACTCTTGCAAAGAGAGCAATTTTGGATATTTACTTTGGGGAGCAAATCACCAGGTGGGCTCAATGAGCTAGTAGAACTGACCCCATTTCTTTAAAAAAAAACAATTGCTCCCCGTAAATAAGTGTACACGTATACATATATCTTTTATAAGTTTATATAATGTATTTCGTGTATCTTTTTCCAGCATTTCAATTCATTTTCTCTTTATTTATTTTCCTGCTTCTCTGTAAGATTCATTCATTTTTTATGTATTTATGTTTTAACAGCTATTCTAGTTTGTGAGGTTTGTCTTGTCAAGATTATGTATTTTTGTTGTCATTTTATAGTTTGTCATGAGTTTATGATATTTGTACTTTATGTGGTTGTTATATGTACCATAAAACAATTTGATGAATTTGGACACATGGCGACATTTAAATTACTTATTGTTTTTTTGGTAGTAGACACTGATTGGAAGTTTGTAACACACCTATGGCAACTCCCATTGGCAAAGGAATTGTCCGTCTTGCTATTTAAAAAAAAAAAAAGGAGTAGGTCCTTTCATTCTACTGGATACAGATCCAATGGTGGTCTTTCTTTCTTAAGGGGGGTGTGACCATGAAGGGGTATCCAGGCTCACTAATAAAGGTTAAGCCCACTGGGTTACCCCTAATCCGTGTGTGGAGGTCCTAGAGTGTCAGCTCTTGGACCTAGATGTTGGAGATGCATTGCTGTGACTGTGTGCAAATTATGCAACATTAAAGATTTTTGTGTGTTTTGAATTTCTCGGGGTGATGGGACCAGGAGATTCCTAGGCTGTAAGTTTCAGGGTGGGTTTGCCGGAGAAAGTCTTCACAGAATGTGTCTATGTATCAGGGTTCCAGAGTTACGGGATACCCCAAAAGTTGGATCCGGGAATCAAGTAAGATTCTCGGATACAGCCAAGAACATTGCACCTGGCAAACTCCGATCCTGAAAACGTTCTTGCAATTCACCGCCAGGATTCCTGCAGCAGCACGATCCAGACAAGGTAAACGGGGCATGAAGGGTTTTAATGCATAAAAGCACATATAGGGGGTCACTATTATAAGGAGGGATGCCTAAGTACATGCCCAGGTACCCTGAACCTAGTATAAGGGTTCAGGGGATGCTCCAGCTATATGATAAAGCTGTGAGTATTTTTTTGCATGTAAAAAGTTTAAAGTCATTTCTATAGTGTGGCAAGGATGAGGCTAGTAAGTGTAGACAGTATTTCCCCTTACTCCATCCCTGACACCAGAACAGGGACTTACACATTTTTATCACACACGATACCGGAATCAGTATATTTTATTAAAGAGTTAAGTTTATTAGGTATATGTACTGATAACCTGTGAATGAACTGTGGGATTTCCGAGTCCTGGATTCCAAGAGAACAAAAGGCTACCAAGTTTGGTGCCTATGGGTCTGTGCAGAGTCCGGCCTTGAAAGCCTCAGGGACGCCAAGCTGTTAGAACAGGCGGGGTACTGCAGTTACACTTGAGTACCTCTGTCCAGGGCTAACAAAGGGCTATCCGGCAACCATTTGCGCAAACCCAGACTCTGTGGAGCCTGGACAGTGGGTGAGCTCAATATGCTACGAGGCAGAGGTGCCAGGTTGGCGCATGTCCATTAGCAGACTGAGAAAAGGTGCCCACCCGGCTTTACAATACCGGCAAATCAGTGATTGGCTAGCAGGAGAATTCCCACGCTCTGATAGACTGAGAGGTTTGTGAATGGGACACTGAAACCCATTAGAAACCTTGCAGCCTATCAGGAGCGTAGATTCCAAGCACCAAACCATCAGCGGCAAATTCAAAGATGCCCTGTACTGAATAGACACGAGCCGGCTTCAAAGATTTTGACTCAAGACTTTTCTAAGTCCCGCTTTTTGAGAACGTAGCGGTCGCGGCAGGCATTTCATGCCGAAATCAGTTCCAGGGCTTTTGTGAGTACAATAGGTCATTGGAAAGGCCTCTTACAGAGGTCATTTTTGTGAATTTCATTTAAAAGAAGATTTTATTCATTTACACACTTACTGGGAACGGGGCTAACTGTGTAAACTGTGTTACACTGTTTGTATGTCTTTTCCTGAAATAAATTACAATTTATTTTACCTCCTTGCATTGCTCAATCATATGATCCCGGTATAAAAAGGTGTTGATAAACCTAGTCTCCTGTGACTGACTGGGTACTTCTGGTGATACACACACACACACACACACACACACACACACACACACACACACACACGACCCCCAGATAGTCACAGACAGCGGAACCTTGTTCCAGCAAGGTTTTACACTGCGGGGGGATAGGGAACCGGTTCACTGCTAGTCAGCGGCCAAGGAGCTCCTAGTCGGATCTCTGCCACCCCACTAGCGGTTGCCTCCTCTCTGGCTTACTTCACCTCTGCCTCCACTGGTATTCGACCTTTGCCCCCTCTCCACCGGTCGCCCGACTTGGCTGAACGCTGCAGCACTGAGCTCTGCAGTGCCAGTAACACTCGTCCCAGCCGTTGGCTCACTCGCGCTCGTCGGGCCGCGGGTCTTTGTGGGTCTGGCAGCCATCTTAGGCTCTCTATGTAGAGGGAGTCGAGGGCCGCGTTGACGTCTCACGGGTGCCGACACGCAAAGGGAAAAAAGTCATGGCAGCGCGCCAACGCGCGTCTACCCAATGAGGTAGGGGGAATTTTTTTTTTCCGATCAGGGGAAATGTTTTTTTTTGGAGCAGGGGAATTGTAAGACTCCAGCAGCCAAAATCCTATCACCTGTTGCGACCGGGCGATTTGTCGACCACTGTATATGTGTATATATAATGTGTCAGTTATAAAATAATCTTCTTACTACATGCCAGTAGCAAGTCCATTACTCTATAACAGAATGGGCAAAACACTGACAACGTATTTATATAGTTGTTGCATTTTTCTACATTTAGACTGTTTGCCCAGAAAGCGTTTATTCCCTTTACAAGTTGGTCCTTGTTGGCAGGTTTGATGACTTTCCTCAGGTGATGTTTTATTTCATGCTACACCAGTTCTATGGGATTCAAATCAGTGATCTGCAACATCAGGGACAAAAAAAGTGATGTAAGAGCAAAGATCAATACAGTAGAAATTAACAACAGTTACAATGCAGCACTTACTCTGCGGAGTTTTCACCCAGTTAATTCCATGTGCCAGAATATGGGGCACAGAGGCGGTATGTTTTGGGTCATTGTCCTGGAAGAAATGATGACCAGATGGGAACTGAGCCTGAATATGGTCAGCTACGAAGTCGATAATCTCTTCTTGAAAAAATTATTTATCCAAGATTCCTGTACAGAAAAAGGGACATAATGTCAGACAGTACATTCTTACCAAATTTTATTTAATTACCTTACCAAAACAGATAAACTGAGACTTACCGTCAAATATTATTATGGACCCTGGTCCAAATCTTGAGATAGCACCCCACACATCGACCTCGAGTGGGTGCTTGGGACGAGAATTCAGGGCTAGACGATTTTTTTTGTAGAAGGCAAAAGTGGCAAATCATTCTGGGGCCACTGACGTCTCATCCAAAAATATTACACTGTAAAAAGTTTCCCCACTATCGATCCAAGCTTGCTCTTGCTCTACTCTCTAAATCTTGTTGGGCTCCCTTATAATTGGATACACTCTGTAATTACAAGATAGAATAGTAAAGGTACTGTAAAATCGCACATGTGCATACTGAACAACCACACTATTGCCTTATACCATATAACAGCATAAAACTTTACTTGACACATCTGTACTTCCAGCCCAATTCGTTTATCATTCTCTTGAGGCAGGCCTCAGACATTGTCAGGTTATGATCCTGCTGCAGAACTTCTTTAACTGCTGCAGCACAACGTTCATTATTTACATTGCTGATCTCATCCACAAGCCTCTTTGCCTCCCTACAATTGTACCAAAATGTGAACGATTACAAGTGTGCATACGTATTTGTCACACGACTGCATTAAAATATGAAAATGGATAAAAAAGTTATTTTTTCTAAATAACTGTCCATAAAATTAGTACAAGAAAGGATGGAGAAGGGGGTGAGGGAGAAAGGAGGGAACAGAAACAATAATTATCATTCAATTATATACAGTTATACTGTGTAAACAGTGCAGTACTTACTCTGTTCTGACCAGGCGAATCCTCTTTATACATTTAATCTTTCCATGGGCATGACAGCAGACACAGTTATGAGACACGTCGATTCCCGAGCTACTTAACCAAGCTAGGATATGCATTATTTGGTGCCCTTTAATGTACATCTCCCATATTCTCATGCTGAGATCCTCTGAAATAACTGTTCTGGGCATTGCTACTTTAGAAAAGAAATTAAATGAAGCACAGTTACTGTATGCACAGTATTTATCATCTACTGTACCGGTAATGTTTGCACCCTCTTTTTACACCTGTACCATCAAGTCGGGATACTGTGCATAAAAAGTGACCCAAATTGCATGGCCTCCACACGCTGATCTCTATCTGAAACAACTGCAGTCTGTCCAGATACTGCATTTGGCTTCATCTTCTGCCATGGATCATCCCCGATTCTACAGACACAACAAGCAGCTTACTGCTGCAGTCCCAGGCATGAGAAATAGAAAAGCAGCAGCTGACTGCGTGCCAAAGGCAAAGGTTCCCAGAAAGCTAAAGGTGCCTAAAGAAAAGGCACCAAAAGCTCCCAAGGCAAACAATCTTGGACCGGGCTATGAGGAAGCAAACTGGAAAAGTCATCACTAAGGTTGTAGGGGTTCCAGGCGAACCTTGTTCTACACAAGATGAACAAGAAGTCCCCAGCCCCAACAATGCACAGCCAAATGGCCTTCTGACAACAGAAGCCAAACAAGACATCCACTTCCACACTGATGCACAGCCAGATGTCCCCCATACAACAGAAGACAAACAAGACGTCCCATGCCACACCAATGCACAACCAGATGCCCAGCCTCTTAGAAAGAGAACAGGATTACACCCTGACACCTTTTGTCAGTGCGTGCTCTGTAGGTATCATACTGGAAGCTCTAAGTGTCTACGAAAGACCTTGCCACACAACAATACAGAGAAAGAATGGAGGCTAAGCTGGATCAACTTTTGGAGAGAATGGAAAGGATGGAGAGGGGGCATGGGCGGTTGCATAGATGTCCGACACAGGAGTAGGAGGGCGACCAGGAGGAACGGCATCCACCACCTGCATCCTCTCCATCACCGGAATTGGCCTGCATGCCATCAAGACAACGCACACCACTGGTGGAAAGCATCCTGCCAGACACTCTACATTCACCCACTCACAGAAGCACACCTCTTCCACCACCACCCCCGGCACTCAGAGGTGTACAGGTGCAAATGAAAAGCTCCCCAGACCATCTATTCCCACCCAGAGAAATAAGCACACCTGCTGCACCACCACACGCAGCACCCAGGAGAGTACAGCTTCAAATGCAACTCGATCCAGGCACACCTCCCACAGAGCATACGGGAGAAATACTTTTCCAGAAGCTGGAAAAAAGTTACCATACTAGCCCTTCTCATTATGAAACACCATGTCAGTTATGAGCTGTACCTTGAATGGTTTAAGGTGGTTAATTATGATGGCAATAGGGGCAAGATAGTGCTTCCTTTGAATTTGCGCAAAACTATAATTGACGAAATCCAACATTATTTCCTTCTGACCCTGGTTCTTTCCCGAGCCGTGAAAGACAACATAAATGCCTTTTAAAAGGCATAAAAAGGTGTCATCCCTGGAACACCCACGGTCAGGGGGACGAACACTTGTTTAATTTCAAAGTAAAAAAATAATAAAGCACGGGGAATGTTTTCCATATAATAAATATTTATATTTTCTAAAGTGCACAGTTTTCATTTTTTTAAGATGTTTTTATGCTTTACCAGTAAATTACATACACTTACAGTAGTACTGTACATGAAGTACTACTGTCACTTACACCGAGCACTCACACTCAGCCTAGCCGTTGCCATCATGCAACATACAGTACCCATACAGTGCAGCTACCGTCACTCAGACTCAGCCTAGCCGTTGTGTACACACAGTTTTTCCTAAAGCAAGAGGGGAGGGGTGACACAATAACTCGTAATCACGACTTGAGTTTCTGGCTGGTTGCATATACAGCAGGGCCCCGCTCATACAGCAGGTTCTGTTCCAGGCCGCCGCCGTAAAGCGGAAATCGCCATAAAGCGGGGCCCGACTGTACTGTATTGTACCTTTGAAAACAGAGATGCAGAGCTGTAAACCGACTGTTTCACTGACAAATGGCATCTGACAAGGAGTTGCGCAAGCGCTAAAACTGTTGCTTAGTGATAGCCGGATACTCAGCTGCTGAGCGCGTCATGCTGAAAATTGCCGGGAAAATGGAACAAGCGCCGAACGAATATGGGTATACATTGAGAAACACTGTATGAGTGGAACGCCGTGAAGCAGAGCGCTGTAAAGCGGGGCCCTACTGTACCACCAAATTAGAATTTCTGCCCGTCTTCAGGTTCAACAGAGACAGATAAAACCAGTAAGCTCCTTTTATACCCCCAAAGTAGCCACAAATATATATATATATATATATATATATATATATATATATATATATGACAACACAAAAATTAAGTAGCGCTAAAGAGGATGTGAAATAACCCTAATAAATGATAAATTATAATAACATATTTAAAATATTAAAATAAATTAAAATTACCACAATTTAACCTAATAATATCTACAAACCATAACGTGATAGTGAGAAAAAAAAAAGGAAAAATCCAAAATGAATGTTCCACTCAACCAAAAACTCCAGAGAGAAATATAGTCCCAATAGAAGATCCAGGGAGCGTCTTTGCAGCTTTAAGGGGAGTGGTATAGCCAACCACTTTTGGAATCTATGAACAAAAAACAAACAAAAGCGCAAGCTCCATAGCACGTAATTGAGTAAAAAATAAGGTACATTTATTTAAAAAATCAGCAACCCATAAGAATGTGCACTTTCAGGATTTTAAACAGAACCATTCGTGGGAGAGAAATCTCTATTGTGGTCATCTGCGGTGGTAGGGTGAGTCCCAGGTTTGCAGAGTGGATGTAAACAGCCCAGGTTCAAAATGAACTCCTATCTCAAATTGGCAGCAAGATAAAAAGGCATCCAATGGAGACCTGACGAAGTCGCCACAGTGTGACGAAACGCATAGAGCTGTGACGTCATCGCGTTCGTGTTGGTGTATTTGGAGTCCCTGACTTCCCTGCGCTCCGGCTGGCGGTAATTTTAAGTGCTAGCAACCATTGTATGAGAGGGAGCAAAGGACGTGCAGGCATTGGATGCCTTTTTATCTTGCTGCCAATTTGGGATAGGAGTTCATGGTGAACCTGGGCTGTTTACATCCACTCTGCAAACCTGGGACTCACCCTACCACCGCAGATGTGACCAGAACTATGCAGCTAATCATAACAGCTTTATTATAAAGTTTTCTTCCTGTTATTATACAGGTTATTAAGAATTTGATTAGTGTAAGGACCTGCACAGATTTGGTCTGCCTTGATGTTTGGTGTGCAGGCTTAAGATACTTTGGCCAAAGAATCAAACTAAATGACCATATAGTTTTAGTTTAGATATACACATTATATATATATATATATATATACCAGGCAAGCTGGTGATACGAAAGGACCACATCTGTATACCTAAATTAACACTCTGAAAAGAACATGAAGGGAAGAATAAAATTGACCATAATTGTTTGGGTGTAATTCCTGCTACATGACATTCAAAATGGTTGTTGATTACAATACAGTATTTAGGCAGGAGTTTATGAAGGAGTCTGTGGTTGATGGAAATGCCGCCACCAACTCGCACTATTGATACAATTTTCACTCTGGCTATTTGTAAACCTGCTTGAAAGTAGCAACTTTGTATACAGTAGTGCTTATGGAATAAAAAAACAGCATCCGTACAATATGATCTTCAGTCACACAAGTGTTCATCTGATCAACAGCCCATTTATTGCCACTTGGAGACAGTGATTTATTAATTAAAACTGCAATAGTGCCAAGCAGGGCACTAATCACATGCAATTGACTTAAATGGGATTTCCCCCCCATTAGTGTTTTGATTGACACTACTGCATGTTAATGATTAGCCCCCTGTATTGTGTGCTGCTGTACATACCCCCCAAGGCCCCGTTCACACTGCGCACTTCACGACGTGCGTGCGCTCACGCGTTCGTCACCGACCCCTGGCGGCCAATGGTAGTGTTCAGTCTTGAAACTACCATTGGCTGCAAAGTGCGGCGTCTACTCTGCTGCAGTCACGGGAGTCTTTTCAATCTCCGGCTGTAGCAGCGTGACGTCAGTTTCAGCAGCCAATCAATGCATTGGCTGCTGAAATTGACCAGACTCGGCAGCTCCCTGTTCCAGCCACACACACACACACACTTATGTTTCTGTGATTTTACAATGCCCGTGACACAGCCCCCCCCCCCCCCGCTCTCCGCTCCCCACATGTCGCCCTGTGTCGGATCATTCCGTCTGGTGGGGATGATCACACAGCGCCCAACAGACGGACTGGCGCACACAGCATCGCAAAGTGCACTGTGTGAACTGGGCCTTAGTGTCACACTGCACTTGTAGACAAGAAATGGAAGGAACTGTAGCTATATCAGTCAGTCCCTTATTTCATGTGGGGGGAAAAAATACATGGAAAAAACTAGTTTTACATCATATTGGACCAAATATGGTTTATACTGTAGTATACAATTGTTAAAATCTCATAGGCCTACCCAAAGTACCTTGTGAACAGTCAAAAGATTTTAATTGCAAAACTATTGTTAGTCTTGTTATAAAATAAAAATAAAAGTACCATGCTCTCTATTTTATCCACATGGTTGTTCTTAATATTACACTTTTTGATTAGATGCTCTGTGAGACTTGTATGTAGGTTTGTATATTTTGATTGATATAGCACCATTTATGTACATAGCGCTTCACAGCAGTAATACACGTGACATAATAATATAACACATAATGGGAATAAGCGCTTCAGACATGACAGTAACAGGAAGGGGGATCCCTGCCCGAAGAGCTTACAATCTAAGTGGTAATTAGAGAGAATTTACAGAGATAGTAGGAGGGTGTTAGGAGGGTCAGTGCGTCCGAGTTGTATAGAATCACCCAGCGTAGCTACCCATACGCTTCGTTGAAGAGGTGTGTTTTTAGAGAGGTCTTAAAAGAGGGGGAGAGAGGGTGCCAGACGGATATTGAGGGGAAGGACATTCAAGATGTGTAGGTCAGTGAGAAAGATTTTAGGCAGGAGAGAGCTTAAGAGAAAAGGGGTAGACAGAAGACATCCTCGAGCAGAACGCAAGAGTCGGGCATGTGCATAGTGAGAAATTAGGGCTGAGATGTAAGGAGAAGCAGAAGAATGTATAGCCTTAAAAGTGAGGAGAATTTTGTAAGGAATACAGGATTTGATAGGAAAAACAAAACACAAGGAAGCCAGAAGAGGGATTTTAGCAGGAGAGACCCAGAGACAGATTTAGGAGAACGTTGAGCAATTCTAGCAGCAGCGTTAAGGACAGATTGTAGGGGAGACAGGCGAGAGGCTTCTTTGCGACTGAATATATGTTGGTGTGCACATTTTGTTTCTTGTATCTAATGACCCAGTGGTCCCTTGCAGGAAGTTTTCTACAGCATTGAAGCACCCATTTACAAACTTAACAACTGGAGAACGCTTATTTTCAGCTACATTTCAGGCATTGTGTATTGTAAAGTACTAGAGAATATACCTGGCAGAGTAGAGGCGTTATTTCTGCAGGATTTGAACATCTTAATTCTCAAGACTGACAGCTGCTGCATACTGAAGACAATTTGAATATTTCAGTGCTGATGTTGTCTCATTACATATTATAAATAGAACGCATTCCAAAATCTTTTAACACTTCGGATTTAAAAAAAAAAAAAAGCAGTTTACAATATAACTCTTAATACAGAGTAATGGTACTATCTTTAATGCAGAAATTGCCTACATTGGGGGTTTTTTGGGAAGGGGGGTGAAAAAAGGGAAGGAGTTTCAACTAAAAGCTGAGTACTCAAAATACAAGCAAGGGCAGTGAAATATATGTACGTGGGTTTAACAAAAAGGTATTCATCAAGAATGACTACATTCGTAGATGTAGTACTCTAAAGATATGGCAAAGAATAGCGATAAAAATAAGCAACAGAAATGATCAAACCTTTGCATTTATTTCTCAAATTGCAATTTTTTCAAACAAGTGTCGGAAGACTATATTCACAAACATTTTCCACGGTTTCTTTAAAGAAATGTTGCAAATACCAAGTTGTCTATATTGGCACCAAATGTCACCAGGATAAAAAATAAAAAGTTTAGAAAAAAAATGGACACAATTACAAATTACTTGATATTTGCTCAAATACAAAAAGGTGCGCAATTATACATACAGTTCATACCCGTGGTTATGGGAGGTAATTACAAGAGTGGAGTATTTAATCAAATAGCATCTGGCACAAACATAGTTTAAAAAAAAAAAAAAAAAAGTGTTGAAACAATATATAAATGGAACATAAAAATAAATAAGTTTTTCTTTTTTTGAACAACATTAAAATACATTTTAAAAGAAAGATAAAAATGTTAACAGAATATCTGCAATTGCAGGATTAATGGTAAATATTAACCAGTTACAGGTCTGTACGAGTCACGATCTGCTTTAATGCTGCATTGTTAATGAGATTACAAGATGATAAATAACCCAAATGATTTCAGTTATTTTGCCAAAGTTTAGGGCGAGTGTTAAACCCACATTGTAACTCAGGGGATGAATTTGCCAGTCAAAAGTAACCTTTACAAAAACAAGAGTCGCTTTCTTACATTTCTTAATCCATTTAATAACTGAAGTACCTTCAATACATACAGATTAAAATGGTCGGTCTCTTCTTTCCAAAAGGACACTACTTCCATAGTAGAGGTCGTTCTACATGTCATTGAGATACACGGTTACTTGTAAAAAATGTTTTCGCCGTAAGACATTAAAAATTAGACAACGTGGAAAATTTCATGTAAAACAGATATGGGATCCAAAATGAACTTCTTATATATCGTATACTTGACATTATGAATAGCAGATTATTAATTAAATGGGGAAGTGAAAGGCAAGTTTTCAGAGCCCCTTCACATCAGAGCAGATAGCACATACTGTATTGCAGGCCCCTCTGTGAGAGCAGTGGTTTAAGAAATGGTATACTGCTCCAGAATTTCATAACATTTCATAACATGTCAGCATTCATTCCACATTAAACCTTGTTTAAACTAGGTTTAAAGTCACCCTGTTTCATAGGTATGTAACTAAATGCAATTTAAACAATATTGTCTATCAGCAAATGTAAAGTTACATAGTTAAATATTTTAGTGCATGCATTATACAAGTAAGCATTTCAATACCAGTGTTTGCACAATTTACTTCATAGTCTTGTATTAAAAAAAGAAAAAAAGGAGAGAAGAAAATCATAGAACACAATTCCACTTACAAAATAATACCTGTTTGTATAGGGCAGATGTTTTAGATTTTGTTCTGTAACAGAGTTTTACTCCACGCATCATGAAATATAATAAACTGCAATGTTCAAATAAGAACCAACTAAGGTGCCCCAAGCTTTAAAGTTCCATATAATCTCTGCTAGAATACAAAAGTGGTCCATTAGCCAAATAAAATTTTAAAAAATTCAGTCAATGGTATTTTCAAGATTCGTATGAAAAAGCCATTCAGTTACAAATATTCCTGGGACTTGATACAGAACTAGTTCAATTAAAAAAACAAAAACAAAAAAAAACCACTTAAAATGTGAAAAAGTGTGATGATGTAAAGGCAATAGTGTCCAAACTTTGCTTGCTTATTGACACTTCACAGACAACAAATACAGACAGTTCAGATATGAATCCACTGAAATGATGATCAACCCCACGCATATAAAAAAAATAAAAAAATAAACCACATGCATTTACTGTGTAAACACCAGCATAGTTTGAGTGGAGTAAAAACAAGGATTTCATTTCCCATGCAAATTGCAGGATTTAAAACGTGGCAGCTTTAACAATGAGATGTAGCTACTAAAAACATTGTGTTGCATTAAAACTAAAAGAAAAAGGTTATTTTTACGGATATCAAAGATATATAACTAGTAAGGGCTAACAAGCCCAAGCAATACTCATTTAAATTATGAATCTCCAATGAAAAAGTGCTTTTCTTCAATAGTTTAGGAAAGGTTCAACAGTAGAAAATACCCAATGCAGATCCTGTTAGTTAATATGGACTTATAAATGTATTAAATAGACACTTTTTTTTACATTGAATAGTTTTGTATAAGTTACCAATCTTTCTCCTTACCTGCATTAACATACAGATAAATGTATTGGTCTTAAACACTTAGGAATTCATTGGCAAACACTTTTTGGGACACCGGAACATAATATCACATTTTATTTCAGAAGAAGTTATATTTAGTTTCTGTTTAATGTTATTCATTGTATAGCATGTAGTATATGTAGTCATGTAATGTGCTTTCAGTAATCTCTATTTGTAAATACTATTCAATTAGGCACTAAACAAAATGAGAACTATCAAGCCCCTGGATACATACTGTTTCTACTATACACTTCCCCAATATAAGACACGGACGTGCAAATTGCAGTGCATATTAATAATAATAATAATAATATAAAATATAATGCAATCTGTATATGCCCTCATTTGCTTTGCTATATATTGCTAAATATACAAAAGTATTTTTAATGTACAAAAAACAGACTTTTTGGCAGGAAACTTCAACACAACAGAAATTATTTTAACATAACCTTTATTGAGTTTGAGCCATTAAAAGTTATGTGCAGTTAATTTAAAGTCAGCTATGGTTTTTTTTCTTCTTATAAACTGCATTTTTTTTTCTACAAAAACAGTGCAAAAACATTCTTGTGTAAGTTTTCCATTCAGTTTCAAAATGAATAAAATGCGTGTACATGACAAGTATTGTATGACCTCCCATACTGTACATGCAAAGATTTGCAATTATGGTGGCAGTCTTACAACGTAACAGTTTGCTTTTCAAAGCCATTAAAAACAAACAAAAAAAGAAGGTATTTATGAAGAAAAAAAAAATTACATTTGTTTTTTTTTTTCCAAAAAAGGTTTTGAGGCAGTTGTCGTTGAATGGTATCCGAGTTGGCAAGTGGGTTGTACTGATCAGGAAACTTTATACATATATTATAAAAAATAAATTGTGGCTGCATCAATTTCATCTTTTGAAATCTCTCTCAGGAGCAAGACCACAGCTAAAGACAGCAAAAAAAAGTCAAGGCTCTTAAATACAGATATTCAGCATGCGAGATTCACAAAGTAAATTAGAATGCAGCAATAAACTTCACAGTCAAATTGAGGCATTCAAAAGCCCTGCATGGAGTCATTGTTTTCAATTGTTTTTCTTTTCCAGCAGGGAGTAAAACAGAGCAAGCAGAGGGGTTAGATGCATCTATATATACACATTAGATTCATGCATAGTTAAAAGTGTTGCCTTTGTTTGAGGTGAAGTCTTTATACGTCTGAATTTGTGCTCAGGCTTGTTAACCTGGGGTCTGCGTTGATTTCATATCTGTAGTGGTAGCCCTCCAGGTGATCCCTGCATGCATCTCTGATATTGTAAATCCACTTTTTAATCCCTTTCCTGTTCAGATACAACACAAGAAGAAAGATCACCCCTATGAGGGCTAGCACTATGCCCAGGAAAACGTAAGATGTTTGCAAGCTGGTGTTGTCAACTATATCTGGGCATTCAAGCTCTACCATTTGAAGCACAACAAGCGGCGTGTCCCTCATCTTCTCAGGGTAGGAACACAGCAGGCTGGATGCCCCTTCCACCATTGTAGTCTCCTTGAGCCAGATGGCAAAATCTTCAATCTGGCAGTCACAGACCCAGCTGTTGTCATTGAGGTTGATTAACAGGCCTGGCTGGTTAGGAAGATCAAAGAGTGTGGCATTTCTCAGGCGCTTCAGAGAGTTGTGACTGAGATTCAGGGTTTCAAGCTGGGTGAGGTTTGTGAAGATCCCAGCTTGCAAGCCTATCAGGGAGTTGTTGCTCAGGTCAAGGTATTTGAGGCTCGGCAGGGAGCTGAACATGTTCATGGGTAAGTACATCAGGTTGTTTCCAACCAGCTCTAGCTTGCGGAGGCTGCTAAGTGCCCCGCTCTGCAGGGCTCTTCCCAGTGTCTGGATTAAGGATTCATTGTAAAGAGAGTTACTGAGGTTCAGCTCTACCAGGGGGCTGCTGTCATCCTTATGCCCTTGAAAAGTTAAGTTGCTCATCCTCTCCATTGCATTGTTGCTGAGATCTAGCTGTCTGAGATTGGGAAGGTGGCTGAACACATTATTTCCCAGTTCTTGGAGGCGGTTGCCACTGAGACTGAGGGTGGCAAGCTCAGCTAGGGGCTGCGGCTGGCTGAAGGCTCCTTCGTGCAGACTGCTGATGTGGTTACCTGTGATAAAGAGGTTCCGCACATAGGGGGGCAGGTCTCTGGGCAACTCACTTAGGTTCTTGTTGACACATTTCACAGTCCGGGCTGCCTCGGAGCACTCACAGGTAGTGGGGCAGGGTGACTGCTGCTCAGACTGGGACCAAGCACAGCCCAAAACATGTACCAGAACCAGCACAGACACAGGCTTCAATAGAGCTCCTCTCCTACTTCGACCCTCACCAACCAGGTCAGACCTCTTCCTGCCACTCCTCCAGAGTCCCAAGAGACATAGTAGATCAGAGGCAGTCATCTCCCCTGGCTTTGTTACTACAACTCACGCCCAGGATGCCCCTTTGTGGGGCTTTATTTTTGTCACCTACTTCTTTTCTGCTTCAACTTCCAAGTGCAAACTTGGCTGCAACAAACAGAACAGATGGAACAGAGAAAGTTTCCTCTGTATAGATGTAATCCCTCTGTGATGGGGCAGCTTCAAAGGAAGATGATGCAGTCTGACTTGCTGAGATGCAGATCACTCTGGATGTTTTGCAAGAGTGGCTCTGTCCCCCTCCACTGCCTTAGAAGTTACTTTTCCCACAGCGAGACCTGTAATCAGAAACAGAAATAAATGGGGAGTAGTAAAAGAAAAACAAAGTGATCGCAAACATACATTTTCTTTATGTCAAGCAAACCTAAGCCCACGTTTCCCGTCCGGCCCTCCCCCACATGTGGGTTCAGGAAAACAGTTACCATTTCTCTCTGCCTTTTCCTTCACTGCCTTTTGTCATCGGGTTAATTCAGGATTCAGGTTACATTATCTACGCCTTTGATCATCTTCCAAGGAGTATTATTCCCCCCCACCCCTAGCCTTCACTTTGCAAGTACTTTGCCTCCTAACCCAGAGTCTCACAAAAGCAGATGGGAGCAAGGCAACGGGGCGTTTTCCTATTTCAAAAACGCAACAAGGACCAAAACAGACCTCGTGATGAACAATGTAGAAGAATAAAGAAAGTGAATAAAACAAGGTCCTGCCCTGTGATATTAGGGGTCTTGGGAAGCAGATGGAGTGGGAAACTCAGAGCACCAACTCTTGCAATAAATGAAAGCAAGCTCTAACTTGTTACAGACTCTTACCCTTCTCTGCTTTGCCACTAGAACAGCAAGGAGACGCTCAGAGGATGAGAAACAACTCAACCCCCTCCACGACTCGTTACCGTTTCCTACCCCCAGAGTAAAGAGTTTACCTTCAGGTTGGAAGAGCTGGTGTCCATTTCTTCTTGAGCTGTACACAGTAGGTTTCCGCAAATGGCAGATGATTTTTTTCACACCTTCAATCTCTTCGTGCAGAAGCAGCGAGTCCAGCGCGCACTGAACCAGCAGCAGCACACCCACAGCACGCTCACACCACTCTCTCACTCCTCTCTCCTGCTCACACCACTCCCTCTCACTCCTCTCTCCTGCACACGCCACCCTCTCACTCCTCTCTCCTGCACACAGCACGATCTCACTCCTCTCTCCTGCTGGTCCACCCTCTAAGGGAAAAACCACTGCATTAACAAACAAGAGGGGCACGGGAAACTGGGCACTTATTATTTTACTCCAAAGACAGCATAACGAGTTGAGTTATATTGTGTGTGCCAATGCTTTTAAACAGTGCATTCCTACGGGCACATGCCATGCTCTGTCCTGCTAGCCTCAGAGTGTGGGCTCAGTGAATTGTGTGTGAACTCCCCTTCCTTGGTGTCAGCCCGTGTGCCTCTCCCCTCCCCTTCTCACAAGCTCTGTTTTATCCAGGCTCGTGTTTCATGGTGTGGCTGAGGTTAATATGCAAAGCTGAGAGTAAAGACCTCTCTCCACACTGTAGGAAGGAAGAGCGGAAACATTCTCCGTCTCTCAGATTTGTCAATGCAAATATGTGCAGGGTAGCACCAGATACCAAATATTGTCTCACATGTTACAGCCGCAACACTTTTTATTTTTTTTTATTTAAGCTTTTTATATATAAGTATATATTTAGAATTAAAATGTAGGGCTTTAAATTGGCACCCTATCAGTTCTGGAGGAAAGTAGGTTTATCAGAATAGTAATGTTGCTGCTGCAGTTACAGTACTTTTTATGAATCCGATGTTATGAAAGATGCAAAATAACCAGAAGTGTTTCTCTTCATTTTCAATATATTTAGAAATAGAAATAATTCTGTAAAAGGAAGCAGCTTTTGTCATTTTCTTACATAACCTTTATGATTTGTAGTCATATAAATATGACTTCAAATGTAGTAGCTGCTTTGTTAGGACAGATCATTTTTGGTCATCTTTATTTTTAGCAATCTTTAGAGCTGCCGTCTTACATATTGGTTCAATTAATTTTTTTGTGTAATCTATGTTAATATAAAATATTTAGCCCTGTTTCATACAGTACCCTATAACTGGTTAGCATTTCGCACAGGAATTCCCTGCAATTATTTTTGCTGAGTTTACCTCACTTTTACACTATTCTACCCTGTATTATGTCTTTTATGCTCTTTATATAAAGCACGGAAAAAATGGTTGACACATAAAAAATGTAAAATACACACATGTAGTTTCTCTTCTGGAAAATTACCATTGTTTTTTTTTTATATTTGTTAACTTTATCACTTATTGATTATTCTATTTTGCAACTGGGAACTGAATATCGTTACTAATCAGAGGTCTTCACTGCCATACTTGGCAAAAAAATCTGTTTTGCCACATCACTCCCAGAGGATCATGCAATTTATTACCTAGCAATTGCTGTGCCACCGGATTAAAAAGGCCTTCATGTTTCATTTTTCATATTAATCACATGCTATTTTTAACACTGTTGTATAGTTGTGATCTGCACTTTAGGTGTTTATTGACATGTTTTGTTGCGAGTTCCTAAATTAGTTTTCTCTTTTTGAATCCATTTGACGTTAAAAATAACCCCATATTTTTGTTACTATTTTTGTTACTATGGACATATAAAAATGTTTACCATTGAATATGTTGTAAAATCTGCATTAATCCCTTCACAATGGCAGCCACTGTGGCGGCAGAGGGGTAACTACGTTTACAGTCATCTAACCGTTCTTTCCTTTACTATGTCTCAGTCCCTTCTCGGTGGTCTAGGATATTTAGCCGCCGGCACCTCATCACAGCCATCCCACTGCCACATTTAGCCGCCGGTCATTTCGCCGCAAATGTAAACCCCTAACCTTACCCTAAATCTCCTAACCTTAACCACTTACTGTAACCCCCTAATCTTAACCCCTTACTCAAATATTGCTATAACGACGACATTGGGGTATAAACGCATTATTATCCTTAAGTTCATAACCATGATCCTAGTTAGCAAAATTGCTAAATTGCTACCACTATATACACCATGGGTTACTGAGTGCATGTTGCAATCTGTGAACGTTTTGACACTCTGCCTCTCTCTCCAAAGCAGAGTACATCAGCCTTTTTCCTCTATGCTATTCTCCTAGTGCACCTACCCCACAGCCTGCTTTATAGGAGTACTGGTACTACAGATGCAGCGGCCGTTATTCGAACATATCACGTGCTGTATACCTCGGAATACCCATGTCATGGCTCGTCATTACCGCGTGTTGACTCGTTTTTATCGAGTGCAGAAAATGTAATTTTAGTGTTCTGGTTTTTAAAAACCTGCAAAATTGACACAGTACTGTACTGCACACATCACAAATCATTCATTTCTCCCACGGAAACGTGAAGAATTGCACCCAAAGAAATCAGAATCCATGAAATTCAAACAAAGCAACCTCATGATGTGGCGTGTGGAGTACAGCAGCGCATACGAAAACGGCTCCGTGATATGTTCAAATAACAGTTGCTGCATCTGTACCTTGTTCAACTGGTTCTACACTTACTACACTTAGTGGCAGCAGCTAAATGTCCCATTCAGCTTCCTGGTCCCCAATGGGACATTCGCTGCTCAGTGTCAAAAAGGCACATTCACAGCTTTTTATTTTCTATCTGTGGGCATACATTCGAAAAATGTGGAGAGAGGGAGAGAGAGAGAGGGATGGGGAGTGGCAGGGGGAGAGGGAGAGGGGGAGAGAGAGACTTCTAAATGAATGTCTCCAGTTGTCTATTTATATCCCCCTCAAACCTCCCTCCAAATAAATTAGGGAGACATGTCTGAAAAAGAAGCACACCTGAAGTACCCGGCTGGGAGATATTGCAGGTCCTTTCTCATTCTTTTTAATTGTATATGTATTAAAAGTTTCTTTGTCCAGCTCATTATAGACCTCAAAGGAGTATTTTACCTACTTGGAGTATTTAGGAGTACACCTCTTCTAAAGGATTGCATTTTCTCTTCTTATTCCAATAGAGAGTAAATAAAACACATGTTTTCTGACACACACACAAGTAAAAATAAGGTGAAGCACAGCAAATAAAGCAGGTGCAGAGAGAAAGTACTGTAAAGAAGCGAGCTGATGACTTGAGTTAGTAGTATTTCTAATCTAATAAAGGATAAAGACAGTGGGCCATATTAACTAAGCAGTGTTCAGACATAAGGCATCTTCGGTTTTGATATACATTACAACCTATTCTAATAAATGGATAGTAAGTTTCCTTCCTGTATCAGAAGGTGGCTCATGGCAGAAGACTGTATTAGATATGCTTCTCTATCCTTGAAGAGGGTAAAGTGCTATGTACAAGTATGAGCACTTAATGACAAATAGAGCTCAAAAAAGTATACCGTGGTAGTGGAACTAGCCATCAGCTGGTTTAGCTCACACTATTAAAGCTGTTGTTCTGAATAACAGGTTGTGTGGGCTCACAGCTTAATGTAACATCATAGTCAAATATCATGATTGCCTGGTGAACACACATAAATAATCTGTATAATTCCTAATGTATACCCGTTTGGAGTTCACAACTTGGATATGTTTATTTAACACCTTGCACTTCATCAAGTCACGTGACATCATCACATAGGTATTTAAAGGAGGGCAATTACCTGCGCATTGACAGCTACAGACCTGAAGATTATACGATTGTTCATGAGACGGAGGAGGATTCTATTGGAGGAGAGGCTAGTTGAGGGACAGGATGTCACAGGGCAAGGAAGGGACAGGGACGCGGAGTGGAGAGGGAGAGGAGATGAGAGGAGAGAAGTTGTGCCTCATCCACGTTTGTACAGGGAGAGAACCATGTTAGATGGGATGAGTGAGGAGGAGATCATAAGTCGGTATAGTTTGAGTTCAGCAGCAATCGTATCTCTTTATGAAGAGATACGGGTATATTTAGATTTTGTGACAGCCAGAGGTCGTGCAGTCCCTGGGCTTGTTAAAATGCTGTGCTCATTACATTATCTTGCTTCCGCGTCATTCCAGACAACTGTGGGCATTGTGGGCGGGGTCTCGCAATCTACATTCTCGCGGGCCTTTTCCCAGTTTCTATGTGCACTGAATAGATGCGCTAGGAATTATATTCATTTTCCTACAGAGCACACAGAGTGGCTGGAAGTGAGGAATGGCTTTTATACCATAGCCGGGATACCATGTGTGATGGGTGCAATAGATTGCACCCATGTTGCCTTGATCCCGCCTAGTCAGAGTGAGCATGCTTACCGCAATCGTAAGCACTACCATTCCCTGAATGTACAGGTGGTGTGCGATGCCACGATGAAGATTATGCATGTGGTAGCCAAATTTCCTGGTTCCAGCCACGATTCCTCTATCTTGAGAAACTCATCAGTGTTCCATGCTTTTGAACAAGGCTATTTTGGACCTGGTTGGCTGGTGGGTGAGTACATATTATGATGTGTTCACAAACAACTCTTGTTTTTCTCTGAAATGTTGTATGTAATAATGTTTACACCAATTGTTTCATATTTGTGCACAATGTATTATAGGTGACTCAGGATACAGAATTAGGCCATGGCTGTTGACCCCGGTGCCAAACCCTCAATCTGAAGCAGAGGAGAGGTATAATGTTGCACATATATCTACAAGATCTGTCATCGAGAGGACATTTGGGCTGCTTAAAACAAGATTCCGGTGTTTAGATCGAACTGGTGGGGCACTTCAATATAAGCCTGCTAAAGTGTCAGATATTGTAATCACGTGTTGCATTTTGCATAATCTGGCACTCCGCCATAATTTAGAAACCGACATAGGTCAGGGCTTGGAGGACGAGCATCCCATACATTTAGCAGCTGACACTGAGCAAACAGCCTGTGGTGTGGAGACACGTCGTAATGTGATTAACACATATTTTACATGTAAGCAACTACCTATATGTTCATAGTACTACATTGATGTATTAATTCATTGTAATGATAAATACATGTGTCCAAATACCATTCAATTAGGAAACAGATGAATATGGTTCTCCCACCTTTCTGTTCTCTGCTGTGTGGACAAATGCATGTGGCTCCGGTATGTCATTCATCAACAGGTTGTATTCTACATCTTACGACTAAAATGTTTTGTGTGTACGTGAGGGAATAATGTGTACAAAATCTATCTTTTCTGTACATGCTATTTTTGGTTAAGCATAAACAAGAAACCTACTATGTTGATAGCCAATAACTATTGCAATATGGTTACACACAAATGTTCAAGCTTTAATGATCTGTACATAACATTCATAATCTCATGCATGTTAGGTTAGCACTCCAACCTAGGTGATAATATAACATTCATACGACTAAAAAGTTTCTATCACCTCCCTATTGTTATTGTGTACGTTCAGATACAATGTCTACGAGTTGTTATGTAGCATTTACATTCTTTGACAAGTCACACGTGAGATAATAATATATAGTAGATTAATGTGTTTGCTGAGTGATAATGTTGGT